>NW_012130131.1:328984-338009 GCF_000143395.1 Atta cephalotes
AACGTTAAAGTTAAGTAACGTTAACTTTAAAGTTTAAATTAATAATAATTTAATTTACTTTATTGTTGTGTGTGTGTGTGTGTGTGTGTGTGTGTGTGTGTGTGTGTGTGTGTGTGTGTGTGTGTGGTGGGGGGGGGGGAAGGAATGTATATATATATATATAAGGAAATATTTGGGAAATTTGGGAAAATATTGAATTTACAATTGTCTGATTTATCAGTATTTATCAGTATATAAGATATTATATAAGAGATTATCAATATATAAGCTAAAATAAATAATAATTTCTTGAATCTCTTAAATATTTTTCGCGTTCGCTAAGATTTATATACCACACGTTATTTTTAGAACAACAAGAATAATAATTTGTAAGAAATAATTGCATGGATGAATATTGTTCATCCCGCGATTCAACGTCAAGAAGTATATCAATGCGTTTTTTTGGCGTCTATTTGGCACTCACAACTTACATGTCCTTTAACATTTTATAAACAACAAGGATGAAATGATTGATTCCATGAGTGTTGAGCATGAAGTGGAACGCACTCGATAGGCATCATTTTTCCGAAGCATTCTAACGATCGTTCTCTCCAAAAACTATGTTAAATTCGTGTTCTTACGAAAATTCCCTAGAACTCGATTAGAAAATAGGTCACTGGGTGCCGAAATCGATAAACGATCCTACGTATACTGGTACATGATAACTGCATTATCGACAATTCTGTGAAGAAAATCCTGACCTTCGCCCGGATGGATGGTCGACATATCTTGGCAGGAAAAGATACACATGAACATAATATATTAAAGCTTTAATAAGATCCTGCGCACAATAGAGGAAGTATCAGGAATAGGAATAAATATTAATATTTTAATCTATCAAAAACCATGTATTTCGATACAACCAGTTTCTAGTAAGTTGAAATCTTAATATTTATTCTTTTTTCTAATATTTTTTCATTGTAGTCCCTAATGCACAATGTAAAATCTTATCGATTAATTATAGCAAAAGAATGCATTCTATTAAATATTTTTTCTTTAACAACATAATATAAATTTCTGTACAACACGTTAATTCTTATGTATTTGTAATAAAAGTTCATTTTTAAATATTTTTAATACTTGTCCATTCGCGCGAAAGTGTCTGTCGCTTGTTTTCCTGTGTATACATATCTACTTTGACCACCATTCTATGAACATAGTTTATCTTCCCGCAAAGGTATTTATATTGGCTATCTGTACAAATATATTTGTTCTGTTTGCATCTATGTATCTACTTACTGAGATAACCATTCATGAAGTCGAATTCATCTTGCTACTTGTTGGACACAAGTCACAAGATTTGTTTGTATAGAAAACAATTTTCTCCTGATTTTATTTAACATAAACATATCAGTATTACAATTTTTATTAACTGAAATTTTATATTTTGTTCATTGGGCTTCTTTGATTTGAAAGTAAAAAGATAGAAAATATTAAAAGAAAAACTTAATTATCTTTGCTAATCCGTAGATACTTAATAATCTTCTCGAAAGTAATATCATATATCTAGTCGTAAAAGCAAATTTAAGTGCACATTTAGTTCACATCTTAGCATTGAGATTTGCTTGTTTATCTTTTGAGCATACAGAGAGATGCGATGAGCATCGTTTAACTATGCATAAATATAATTACTTAAGCGTGAAATCGAATTTATTTTGTATGCATCGTTATATATTCATTCAAGAACGCATTCATTCAAGAGAATAAACGTAATTTAAAATTTAACATACAATGTACTTTTTTTATAAATAAAATGATATGGAAATATTGCTATCATATAACATTAATACACTAATCCAGAGAGAGTTCAAATTAATAATATACTTTACCAATTTAAATAATAAAATAAAAATTCAGAAAAGACTAATAAGAGCTCAAATGCTAATATAAGAGCAAAGAATTAGGTGATGCAGATAAATACTTAGGTATTAATGGTTATCTTCATTTATTTCATCGTTTCGGCTCACTTCGGAGTCATCCTTAACGAATACAAAAAATCCTACATTGAGAGCAAGTCACTTACAGATTGGCAGAAATGCAGCAATCAATACACTATATAAATTTACAATTTGCCATTACAAGAATAAAAACATCAAATAATAAGATTATGTGACTCACTTCAATGGGAAACGAAAAGTGAAACTCAGAAACATTGATTCACAATTTTAAAATTAAATACGAAAGTTATAATATATATTAAATACATGTCATTCCTCTGAATATAAAATCATGTTCGATATCTTATAATTTGATATCTTCGTTCGGCATTTTGTAGCTTGTCTTATAATGGCAAATTGTAAATTTTTTATGTAGTGTATTGATTGCTGCATTTCTGCCAATCTGCAAATGCTCTCAATGGAAAATTTTTTGTTTCTATATTCGCTGAGGATGACTCCAAAGTAAGCCGAATATTTCGAAATAAATGAAAATAATCAATAACATCTATTATCTGCATCTCTTAATTCTTCGCTTTTACATTAGCATTTGACTCTCATTAACCTTATCTGAATTTTTATTTTATTGTTTAAGATTGAGAATTCTTATTTATATTTATATATTTATGTAATTTTGTTTTTACTAATTTAATTTTATAAATAGTATTCTTCAGAAATTCATATTTCATAGAGCACAAGATATTCGCAAATTTATCGAATATAAGTGAACCACGCTGATATGGCATCAACTTATTTCGAAAGTCTAATTAATAATTAAGTCGGTATTTCCTACTAACGATCTTATGCGCGAACTCGCAAACGCATCTGGCATTCGCATTTCCGCGTTTGTCTTCGAGTCAATGGCGACTAGCACATTTACACAACAGACAACTCTTGCTTAGTTCTGTGGTCGAATTTACGTCATCATTTATATATTGTTAATCAAGGATGCTTTTCGATGCGTATCACATCTCATAGTGGCCCAATTCTGTATTTGATTAGACGATAATACCCAATACGATTCAGATAATTGGTTATAATCAATTAGGTGTGTGCGATATGTATATTAGCACATGAATCATATTTTTTAACAAATATAGCAATACGTACGCGTGAGTATGATAACAATTTATGTCATAAACGTCAACAAAGAAAAAAAATAAGAACAGAAAAAAATTGAGGAAGATTTTTTTTTATTAAGATCGCATATACACACTAGGATTGCATATATGTCATTCGGAAGCAGAAGCTGACCTTTGACCGTAGTTCGCCCAAGTTGTATAGGTGTACTCTCTTTTATTTGCCCTTGGATTTTATATTAAACTATTATTAGTTATCAATAAGTGTTTAATGGAGTGAACGACGAGAGTTTCGAGATTATAAAATCTATAATAAACGCGTCTACTTTCTATGAACTGCGAAAGACAATTTTAATCTTTATTTGTGCAAATATTTACTTTATCGAAAATTATCATAAATTCATAAAATCTTGTGCTTTACAATGCAAAAATTTAATGCTATTTTATTCACATAATGATATAATTCTCACTTATTTATTTTCACATTAATTGTTTCCAAATAATTAAGAGGACATAGAAAAGTTAAAAATTATTGGAAGGAAAATACGTTTGAAATATATTCTGTCCCTATCAGACTTAATGTATAGCACGTATTAAGTTTATACGAACCAGACCTCGATGAAGTTATATATGAAGTTATAGTCGGACTATATCGATATTGGCCGATATTAATAGACGATAGATGGAAATACATGCTGGACTAAATTTATTTGTATCAATAACATCTACTGAAAGCCTGTATTACTCCGCGAATGTCGTGGTAATTTGATGCCACTACTTGTTATGCGCGTTATTCGCAAGTTCGATCTATTAATTTTTCTAACACTACTTGCAACAACGATAGTTGGCCTCTGAAATGGCCTAGTTATGGAAATAATAATAATAATAATAATAATAATAATAATAATAATAATAACAACAACAACAACAACAACAATAACAACAACACAACAACAACAACAATAACAATAACAACAACAATAATAATAACGACAAATGATAACAGTGAAGAATGTTTGTCCAATCATTTTTATACTAATTTGATAATTTTATACTATTTAATTTTATACTATTTTGATCTAGTATAGTAGTCTAATATACTTATCGTTAGTTTTATATTGAACCGATAATTTCAAAAAATGAATTATTATAAAATCTACTTTATATTTTCAAGGGAATTTAACATCTAACTAAATCAATTTATGAACGATTTACTTGCCGAATTCAAAATTTGCATTATGTTGTCACTTTTGATTGATTGTCAATACAAACGTCTTGTTTTTCTTTGCTCTTGCCTTTTTCCTTTGAATTTCCGCGGAAAACTAATACTGGTGTACGTATTTGATTGCGTTTGGTGCACAAGTGCAGAAAGAATATCGAGCTAACGACTCAAGAGACGCCCTGTGGGTCGCCCCTAAAGGGTAGAAATGGCGTTCGAGATACGGGGATAGAGATCGTTAGTGGGGGGGGGGGGAGGCGATTGTATCGCGGTAGTGGAAGCCACCAGAGTGGACTTAGAAGGATGGCGTGGCACGCGCTTTCCGCAAACTAAAGCAACCACGCTACCGGCCGGTTATCTTCTTGCCACCCTTTACGAGTATCATTGTGATAGTTATCGGGCGTGCGTTTGCGAGAAGGGGTGGTTCACTTGCGCGTACAATTAACTCATTTTCTCTTTAATTATCTCATCTATAATAATTTCGAATGCAGTTAGTATATTGTCCAATCCTAAAATTAATTATGGTGATTTTAAGTGAACAGAACAAAAACAAAGTAAGGCGATAAAAATATTATGCGTAAGACACAAAGAACAAAAAATATTTCATTATTCGAAATTAGTCTGAAATAATTGCTTTACACAATGTTATAATGCACACGTCAGAGAAGACAAATAATTCAGAAAATGGATTAATCTGTATGAAATGAAACAATCGCGCGCAGATTTTTCTAAGTAAGTGTCCAAATAAGTGTATAAAACGAGTACAAAAAAATGTTGGGCTCGTTCAAATAATCATAATTAAGAGTGTATTTAATAGAAAGGTCTCATGAAATTACTCTTCAATGGTGCATAATACAAATAAACTGAATAAAACGTTCATATAAGTGGATTGTTTTGAAAGTGTCTATCGGGCATTGTTCTGGCTTTGATGATTGTGATTGTAAATTAGTTCTGATAAAGATTTTGACTTATTGGCCGATCATAATAAATAATGTTTGAAAATTAAAAACATGCAGTTATGATCATAAAGATCTTTAAATATCACTAGTTATTAAATTAATAATCCAAAGTCACAAGACTCTGGCATCCGCCAGCAATTTTAATGTAAGATTTAAATCATAAATTAGAAATAATTATCAATAGAATAAAGAAATGTATTTACGTTGCTTGAAATATTTTTATAGGTAGTTATTTCTCATACGATATTTATCGTGAAACAAGAACGTTATCAGATGGTTTTCATTGCGATTTTCGATATCATTGTCGACTGACCAGTTAATAATTTTGCGCGCTAATTAAAATGGTAACGGCAAAACACGATCCGCAGAATGAATGCGACTTAATACGAAATCGGATAAATGATATCACGCGATTCTACAGTTCTTAAATTTGGATGACCTTACGTTTTCGTTATTGGATACGGTTCTACAAACGGACGTGCTTGATACATAATAGGAATAAAGTCCTATAGCTTGTTGACCGTAATGCTGATATCTTGTATTACATCGGATCCATAATTTTGCTCGCTCTCTAGTATTTGATCTCTAATATGCCTTTATATTAAAACAAGTTTATTACTTTTTTAACGAAAAATCCTTTATGTTTATGATTTACAGTTACCAGCTTGCAAAGGCGAAATTTTTGCGCCTTTAATTATTTATTAACTTTCAGCGGCCAGAATTCGCGGTCGATAGTAAAATCTATCATTGACATATAAATTACAACGACGACACAATTGCAGTTTCAGTTCATCAGATCGGAAAATAAAAGAAAGCGATTATTATTCACATCACAAATTAGCTCGAACCTGCGTAAAGAGATTGTAATGCGCATTGTTTGTCTCATTGTTTACAAATTAGCGCAGCGTCGCGTAATTTGTTGGAGAATGATAGTGAGATACAGTTAATTCGCTTTACTGAATTCCCATCATTCATCTTTCTATATAGTATATGTGGAGCCGAATATACTTTCGTTCCATTCAAAATATAGAAAATAATTTTCGAACTAATAATGAATCTCTTTTATGTATGTTGAATAAATAATGAATTTCTTTTTTGAAGATTTCTATGTTGAAAGAAAAAAAGATTGTAAATAGTAAATATTTAATGAACGATTTTCTCTGTATATTTTATAATTGAATGAATATTTTTCATTTTGTTATACGTATATAGAATATTTTATTTAAAAATTGATCGAAAATACATTTATACAAAGTATTTCATTTTATTTAAAAAACAAAATTGTTTCTCTTACATCTTCAAAAAGAACTATTGACATCAGATTAAATTCTTCTAAAATTTCAACCATTCAACTTTTGCTTAAAATATATTTCAATATTATTTCAATATTATTAATAGTTTCGAAGATATTTACGAAGATATTTAATTTCGAAGATATATACGATTTAAATGAAACATTATACAGAATTTTCTTTTAAAACAAAAAGTGTTTTTTCTTCGATATTTGCCTTTTGTTTTTCGAGCATTCGGATTCTTCAGAGCATGTGCGATTGACAAGAATGCTTCTATTCATCATTTCTATTCGTCGTATGTAGTGCACTTTGCAATACAGTGATGTGAATCAACTAATTGCATCTTATACTTGAGCGCTTTATATGCGCTAATTTGATGTCAACGATAAACGTGGCAATATGTGCCTACGCATTTGCTCATTCAATCTTCTTAAGACAATTTTTTTAATGTGTATGATCCTTCATTTTTATTCCCTCGTAATTGTAAGCTATACTGATATTTATTAATATTTTTATTAAGATGTTGGCTGTCAAAGTTGAAGTTCAAATGGACGTATGTTAAAGTGTGTGTTGGAACGCTCTATAAATGGATGTACAATGTTCTTCTCAAGTTAAGGAAAAATTAAAAAAGCTTGCTTTCTTGTTCTTTGCTCTGCTCGAAGTAACCGATTGCAATTTCGCCGTCAATCAGTCGCGACATCGCCATTGCGACTCTACAATTTCCGCGAGTACAAGCGCGCTGACGATAAAAATGTGTCATGGCCGATCGAACCACGTGTATATGAACGCACAATGGCATAACTTACGTGCCGTTGTACCTGCGATCAAAGTTGATTTAATCGTAAGTGTCCAGCAATTGATTCTCATTAACGTATTGATAATCGCTTTTTCGTTAAATTGATGAAATATGGGATAGTAAATTTATCATTTTTTAAATTTAAGTATGGATTATTTTATCCATTTACAAATCGCATGAAAACGTTTTAATTACATCCCTATGAATGAAGATATTTCGTCTGAACGATGAAAAAATTATGATGCTTTTAGATATGATAAAATTGTTTTATCGTATCGAGGATGACGCGCTTTTGTAACTAAAGATGATCGATGAAAATTCACATTGTTGCTACAAAAAGAAGCAAGTATTATCGTAAAATCGTACCGAATAATACATACATCCGAATTGCGAACGTCCATTTGCGTTCGGTTTCCTGTCGTTTTTCATATTGACAATTGCTTTTGACGGAATAGCTGGCGATGGAAAAATCGAATAGTTTTGATTGTTTCTTATAGTAACCAACTTGTAACATTGTAAACTAAAATTTTAGCTTACAATAAATCTATTATTTATTTTATAAAGAAAAATGATCAATATTTTCTATTATATATCTCGTTTTTATTTATTATTGTATGTCCTGTTTGTTATCTATTTCTATTTAATGACAATGTTTTTGAAGACATTTTCTTATCTCAATTTTTGTTGCACACTTCTTTACATTTTCTGTTTCTGTTGATTATAATCCAAAGCAGAACAGAAACTTGGATAGAAACTTTCGACTCTACTTATAATTAAAATAATGTTTAACAATAAAGTTTAATAAAACGACCTCGACAAATGTAGATCAACGTAATATTATCAATATGTCACTATACACCCGAACAAATTAACAAACGTATGAATAAGAATGTAGTTTTGATTTTGTGTTTTAGACTTTTTTCAATTTTTTAAATTTCTAGATTAATCAATAAAGAAAATTTAAGAAAATTGCTGGTGGATTCTCTCAAAGATAAATAAGGAATAACTAGGTTGTCACTTAATTTGAGAATTCTTATATTAAACTTTTGCTTGATATATAAAGCTATATTAATGCGAATCTTAGTTTAGAATTTAAATTTAGATGAAATTTGGACTTGTCATTTATTTGGAAGTGCGTATATCGTTCGTCACGTCGCGAGCGATTGTTCGTTTATATATCCGTCCCAAAAATATTTATACAATCGAGGCATTTAGTGCACAATGATGCTGGATGGGAATCGGCGCTCATAACAGCATTCTACAGGAAGATTATGAACCTGATAAGGTTCTCTAGATTGCCAACGCACGTGGAGACTAAGATATGGCCGCGGTAGCTGGCATTTATGGCATTTCGGAAGATCGACACATCAGACACTCCGATCACCGACAACGTGACCAAATGTGAGTTTTAGAAAAGACACGACAGTAATTACAAAGGGAAAAAAAATATATATATATATATATATAGACACACACACACACACACACACACACACACACACACACACACACACACACACACACACACACACACACACACACACACACACACACACACACACACACACACACACACACACACACACACACACACACACACACACACACACAACACACGACACACACACACACAACACGACGACACGACTACACGACGACAACGTACGAACTGACGAACGACACGACTACGACGAACACTAACGACAC
>NW_012130131.1:338029-342032 GCF_000143395.1 Atta cephalotes
TAGTAAGGACGCTGACTAGGGTTGGGGGGTGTAAGTAATTAGATAACGGAAAAGGGAAAAACAAAAAATCTGACACCTATTTGAGATTATTTGCTGTTAGTTTGAATTAAAAAAGAAAATAAACCAACGTGAACCGCGTCGCGCGAATTCGTAGCATGACCTATCGCGTCTCATTCTCGGCAGCGAGCATTCTCGACACCGCCGTTGTCGAGTGAAGCGCAATGGGCCTCACCGCACATTGACTTATACGTTTCCTTTTTTAATTAAAAAACTACAGCAAATATCTCAAAATGATATCAGATTTTTTTGTTCCCTTTGACTCATTCTACGTCCCTAATGCGGCTCCTATCTTATTTTGGAGACATCTTGTATCAAATTTAACATTTAGTTTTTTCTTTCTTACATAAATATTTTTATCTATCATAGTGAATTCGTTTCACTGGTTATAGAAAACATGACTCTATAATATTAAAATAGATCCACTAAGAATTAAAAAAAAATTCAAGCGTTCGAATAATATGGATAAGAGAAATGAAGATTTTTTTTCAATAAGTAAAGGCCTAGAGCTTGTACGGGCATACCCGAACGAAGATCTATAAATATAGGCACCCCTTTGGCGCACCCTCACCTCAACTGCGTCAACGTAGGATGGTAGGTACCGCGTTTAAGAATTCATCTCGCGTCGGGAAGAAAACTTCCGCCGTTGTTGCACCGTGCGGACGTCATTTGCGCGCTTTACCTTAAAGACCGCAACAAATATAGCCGCTGTTATAAATATATGAAACTCATATCTCGCGCACAGTTCTCCGTACTTTACTGCAAGAAAACTCGGAAAATAGTCTAAGAGAAGTCATATTGACCGATAGTAGCCAATGTGGAGTTATAAATTTATTATAACTATTGTAACTTTATTATAACTATTATTTACATTATAATATTTGAATGAAATTTTATCATGTTAATATTTATTGAAATAATATTTAATATTTAAGAAAAATGAAAGCAATAGTTCATTAGTATTTTATTTGACATTTTAAGCAATTAAAGAATTCGAAATTATTATTATTTACGTGAGAGAAAATAGTTTTTAGCAGAATTCTCTGCGTAACATTGCCAAATATTGTTAAAATACTAGATCATAAAGGTCATGTTTCTTGTTTTCGAAAAAGGAAGAGGATTTATCGCACTGCAGAGAATTTGGATTCTCGGCGGTAATTAAATCGACGCATGACGCGAATAATAAACACAAATGTAACGGAAGTAGTGGGTGGTCTATTTATACAGACATAATTCCTTGAGCATAAGTGGAACAGTTCTTAAATATATGAATAGGAACAAAGTAACATTTGATTGAAACGCAATGTACACAACCATTTAGTAATTAATTAATAATATATTAATATAATTTAATCCAATTGTTTTTATATGTATAAAATTTATTTATAATAATGTATAATATTCATAATAACTATATAAATCTTAACCGTATTTCGACAATAGAATGGTGAAGAAAGAAAGAAGATAATAACGGATTAAGATCTCTACGCACACAAGATTACGGCAATTGTCCCATCAGTTAGATAATCGATTTCCGATATTAAATTGAGTGACCTTCGGATTCATGCGAGACATAAGCGTGGACTCGTTACGATAGTATAAGTTACAATACAATGTTACATAAACTGTAAATATTCGCATTATATTTAAAAAAATGTTTGTGATTCATTAAAGTTATAATTTTAAGTTTTTTAATCCGATATAATCATCATTAAATATCCTTGAATTTGCATCTTTGAAAATTTATGACTTTTTATTATATTCCTGACTTGTTTGTTGATTTTTCAATATTATCAATATTGACAAAAAAAGCGCAAATACCTATTTTCTTTTTCATTTGGTACCTTATCTCTACGGATAATACCATACAAAAGCCAAAGATGAAGTTATACTGATAAAACGAACAGTAATCGGTAAAATTACCGCTGAATACGCAGTCTACAAACTTTTAAAATTGCCTCTGCTTTCTGTCTCTCAAGATCGCTTCTCACATACGGTTGAAAAAAAAAAGAAAAAAAGGTATGAAGGAACGATCGAGGTCGATTAAAAAATAGATGTCTAGACTGCCAAATGCACCGGCTATCGTGGCGAACTTGTCATTCAGGAAATTGCCTTGCCATTATATTCCAAGCGGCATTATAATATTTCAATTTGTGGCAGTTATTTATTTTTAAAAGAAAATTAAAGGAAATGTTGATTTTAGAAAGGAAAAAATGATCGTCATCTATGGAGTACGTTTGATTAAATGACTTGAAGCGGCGTGCTTTTTAAATAATAAGTTTTCTAAATATTTTTATAATCTTCGAATTTTTAATCGTGATGAAAGTCTCTTTTTTGGAAAAATGATATTATTTGTTGAATGACATTACTTGTTTGAAATGTTTTATATATACCATTCGTAGGATAAACACCAAGGCAAACACATCAATACTCTCCCCCCCCCTCCCCTCCTGTGTGAAATATGCATCGATCCGTGTTGGGGCACAGTTATTCGCAATACATTTTCTATGTTTTCTGCATGCACCCTCGTTTTCTGTTCCTGCTTATCTATTCTCACTTCTTGTCCTGTAACAACATCACATATAACTACATTAACCTCCGAATGTATATTCGTACGGAGCATTACAAAAATAAAATATTTTTTTTTAGAATTGATAGCTATCATTCAGAGTTCTAACTTACTGTTTGTAAAAAACACTAAATAATTATATCACTCACAAATCTGTTTTGCGCAATTTTATATTTATATATTACGAAAGATAGTTCAATTACACACACACACACACACATACACACACACGCGCGCGCGCGCGCGCGCGCACACACACACAAAATATATAAGATTACTTTGCAATAAAATTATTTTTAACTAACAACAAAAAATATTTTTAACTAACAAGGGAAAATATTACATTTTTACATTTTTGTTAGAAAAAAAGTAAAATTTGTTAAAAATATATTATGAATGTATTTTTTTTTATTAATGTACCCAAGTTTTACTAATGTATTAGTGAAACAAGTATTAGTACTATTATTAGTATTAGTTGAATTTAACAAAATGAATTTGTTAATTCTATTTTCGATAAAATCCAAGTTACGTAAAATATAAATTTTTAGCATATTCAATTTTTTATAACATGAATTTATATATATTATTGTATATTTTAATTTTCAAGCCTCCAATTATAACTAAAAAGCGGATATATTTTATCTTACTTTCTCTTTAGCTCTATGCATTTCGAAAAAATAACACTTACTTGTTTATACACTAGTCAGACTCATATTTATACAGTACGCTTCAACTTCCTAGTAATATCCGGTTGAAGTTTACTCCGCAAATTCGTCGGAAATCGCGGACATCAGTGCCCAATTTCGCTAATGTCTGATTTCGTCTGCTTTTAATATTTATTTTATTTAACAGAATTTGATAAAAATAAATAAAATATGTGCGAAAAGAAATAACTAAAGAAATTGAAATCTGTAAATTATTTTTAATTTTCGTAAAATTTATCAGATAATTCTAGTGAAAAAGATTTTGGTAGATTTAATATACTTTAAGAAAAACTTTCCAGTATATTTTTAAAGATTTGATTCTTACTAAGTGCCAGAATCGATCTCGATGATCGGTCAACATTTTAGCATGTTTTGTTTGTGCATGTTTGTACCGAAACAATTTTATAATCTGCCTACATAACATGTGAACACAGAATGACTTGATAGTCAGTAAAGTCGATAAGAGCGGTCATTGATCAGTAGTTGTCGCCATCTCGTAGTAAAACATTGAATAAAATCACCGAAGTGGAAAAAGTTCGCGCAGTTTGCACCTTTTGTTTATATTATTACCATCCCTTATTTATTATTATGGAGATCTTTCATCAATCTATTATATGCGGAAGTAAAATGCAAAATTTTTGAACATATCTTGATAACAAAAAAAAAACGTATT
>NW_012130131.1:345950-354665 GCF_000143395.1 Atta cephalotes
TGCTTTGTTTCGATTATTCTAAAATGTTTGTTTACAAAATTTTGAAAAATGGAAGAGAAATAGGCATCTCGAAATCAAAAGAATACGAAAAAATAATTTTTTTACAAAGCAAAATTATATAATAAATAATTTTGCGCGATAATCTCTCATGTTTCTAATCTCATAGAAATTAGAAAAAACAATGTATAATATAAAAGATAATGTAAATAAAGTATTCTATTTACTAAACTTGATTCTCTGATTCTGTTTTTTCTCACATGTTATTGAATAAAATTACATTTAGCACTAAATGATAATAGTTTAGTTCTTTATAGAATGTTCCTCGATTCTAGAAATTGTTTTGTATAATAATATATTAACATTTTAATGGAAAATATTTTCTTAAATAAATATAAAGAAAGTCCATTATGTTCAGAGTTAAATATTAGACTAATATATACATCATATATATTTTAAATTCTTCCTTAAGTTTTTGCAAAAAATAATTATAAATACATGTGTGCAATGCATTTGTTTTCCATGACGAATATCTGTAATAACGTTCGTATGGTAGTATAATAAATTATCTATTTCATTATTGCAAAAGAGATGAGAATAGGAATTTATGAGTATAAGGATAGAATCAGCTGTTATGATTAGATCACATTTTAAGATTTATCTACGCAATTATTCGAAATACAATTATCAATACATAATATTTTGTAATTCCACAATGTATTCAAATTAGGTACATTTTGTTTCTAAAGAATTTCAGTATGTGGTTTGAAGCTTGAGGTATTTAAATTGCTTTGGTGTAAAGAATATATGTTATTTAACGTAATTAAACCAAATTGACATTTGTCTATTCTGCAAGGTTAAAAGACTTAGCAATTTTTCACTGAGAACGAGTAGTAATTCGACACGTGTCATTATATCAGTTCACGCCAATGACGTCATCTACCGAATACGAAATATGACCGTATTCGCGATATCAAATCCACAAAGCGCCATTTAATTTCATGAATTACATGTTTCCTGTTTCTTTTTTCTTTTTTTTTTATAGCATGCAGAAGATATATTTTATTAATATTTTATTAACTTCAGTTTTTCTATTGATAACGTTGATTATCTCAAGATTTACTGTTTTTTGAATATCTATTGTTTAGAATAATGTTTACAGATTTTTAATATCGAACATATTAATAATAGATTGTATGTCATAAAGAGAATTTTTTTTATTATAAGAATTGTCAAAAAAGTAAAAAGACGTGGTTAAGCAAATAGAAAATTTAAATAAAATTAAGTAGGTATTAAAATTGATCAGGCAAAGTGATGCATAAAATGTATATCGTAGGTTTATCCATAAAATGATTTTTATTTAGTCTTTTTAATTAAGACTTAATTTTTAGTTATTAATTCATGATCAATTAATGAGCGACACCAACAGAACGTCAATAATTACACTATTATAACAATTTTATTTAATTATAGTGTGGTGAACATACACGTGATTGCTAGAGAATGTGAATCGATGATGGCATTAGAACATAGCGGCATGTGTATGATTGCGGTAGCAGTTACGTTGAGGAAGGCCTCTTATGTGTATCTCTCTATCGTTATATAAGGAAATAACGTTATAAATTGAGAAAAGAGAACTAGGTACACGTGTATGTGAGACAGAGTGAAGGAGTGAGAGGGGAGGAGAGGAGAGAGAAAAAGAGAGGGAGCGAGGAAAGGAGGGAGAGAGTCCATGAAGTAGTGTGTGCGTCATGTCGAATCCATTCACCAGCTTCGGCAAAGATGGGACAAACCAGGTCGCAGGCACAGTTATCTAGGTCAGCTTCTCTACTTCTCACGGTCTCGATGGGAGCGATTAACTCTAGTTACCATATGAATACGTCACACGGCATCAATGAAATGTCAGAATGATTCGGGCTCGTCACTGTTACAATCATTCGGATGCGCAAAAAATTTGGATGTATTGTAATAAAATATATATTTAAGGATTTGTAACAGAGATTTACTATGTAATACAGAACATAATAGTGAAAAAAATAGACAAAAAAAGAGATTTATTGTAGTGAATATAAATTATTTTATACTTTATTTTATTAGTGCTGTGTTATAATGAACGTAACGTCAAATGTATTATTGTACAACAGTCATAGTTGTTCGTATTATCTCCAGCTCATTTAACCTCCTGTTGCTCAGAATATGGTTCTCTCCGACATTCTTGTCAGAGGACTAGAGGAGCTCTTATTGAGATCAATCATCGAGCGATACATGTCTTTCCTCATACATTGTCTTAATGTAAACGATCCTTAATAGTGAATAAGTTATTATTCCATTTCTAGATTGTTTTACTAGGATATTTGTCTAGACATGACACTTTTGTATCAAATGGAATTAGATTTTAAACGAGAAGAGAGTTAGGATAATTGATTTTTTGCATTTATAATATTAAGTTTTGAAAATAGGTTTTTTGTGACGAATGTATCTTGTATGTTTAGTTTAATGACCGCTTCACACGTACATATTTTTAATCGTATGCATGGCGAGTCACTTTTACTTTCTGAAATTGTTGCTTTATAATTATGATTAAAGCTGTATTGATACGCAGTACCAAAATAATGGCGACTACGCATTTTGGCTCCTAAATGCAGTTATAAAGAATATTTTACATTTTATTTAATACATTTTAATTAATATGAAAAATAAATATTTTTCATACATGTATAAAATATTATTTTATTATTTTAAATATATATACATTATATATATATATATATATAAATATATATTTATATTTATATATTAATAATAATTTTAATTATAATTAAAATTAAAATTATTATTAAGTAAAATGCAAAATATTCTTTTTATATATTATACACTCCACATTGTAGAAAAATGAAAATCGCGTTAGTATTTATTTTGAGCCTGTTAAATGTTATTTTTTTGCTACTATATTATATGCATACTCGGAAATATATCACCTTATCTAATTTCACTATGCTTTGTAGTGACATCACGATTGACGCAATTAAATGGATAGCTTATCCGTGGTAAATGATCCCTCAATCAAGTTTTGTTTATCACAACCAGTTCATGCATAACTGCAATGATATAGTTGACACATCAAAGTAAATAAGTCATATCAATCATATATGTACCTATTACCTATTACACAAAGATAATTAAAATGATGTAGCTATATTGCTACAAAATATTTCTGGTTATGTGAACCATAATTTTTTTCTGTATCTTTGGAACGAAATGGCCTGGACGAAATTCCGCAATCCACACAATGTTGGCTCAATTCCACGTCGCGTTGCAGATCATGTTCCGGTGGCCCAAATACACAGATATTTATCGGCATATCTTAAGTTTCGACCGTGAATTTTGCCAGTTACAATAAATTGCTCCATTTCTTTGCATTCATGAAAAATGCAAAGTGAGAAGAATATTTATAATTATATTTAGTATATATCTTATCTTCCAAATATTTTCCAAAATAATTGAAGAATTGAAATATATAAAACTATAAAATATATTTATATTAATTTATACGCACACATACATAACATATAATATTACAAATAGAAATGCGTCATATTTCTATTCTGAAGTCTGACGTAAATTATAGTTTGTCTAAAGTAAGCTTTAAATGTGAATAATAATGTAATTTGATCTATGATATGACTGTTGTATGGATTAAAGATGAACGTTGATTAATAAACGTAAGAAAAAAACACAAAAAGAACAAATAAAAAATATAACTAATAACTAATAATAAACTAATAACTAATAATAAATAATAATATATTATTTATGTAAAATTACTATTTAATCAGAAATATGTATAATGTTTACGCAAAATATTTATTAATATGCACAAATTACGTTAAAATGTGCATAATTTGATACACATTAATTAGATAAATAATATAGATAAGGTTTAACCATATAATATGGTTAAGAAAATTAATTAAACATATACATATAAATATAAATATTATTAAAAATCCATTTAGAAAAAGCATGCCCCTATAAAAATGTGCATAAGGATTAAGTTGCTAATATATATTCTGTAATTACGTCTTAAGATTGTACTTATAATATAAATAATTTTTAAATATAAAAACCAACTATGAACATCGATTCAGAATTTAAAAATACGAACAATTTTTCGCAAATATTAACAAGACACATACGTATTATTTGCTGACTATTTTAATTAATATTGATACAATTGACAGTAACGAATCACATATTATTTTAATTGTTATTAATAATAATAATGAAATTAATACAAGTTTGCGTTTAGTTTATTTTCTTAAACTTTCTTCTGTTCATAAAAATTTACATTCTCCTTGTGAAATATATCGAATTTTTGATAAAATTTTGTTATAATCACAAATTAAGAATTCAAAGTAGAAGCAGAAAAAGTAAGAGAAATGGCTTTATATGCCTTCTCCTTTTAGTTAACTCTTTTAATTTTCCCGTGCATGAACGGGAAGGAAAATTAATTTCTATATAGTTCTCTCGTTATTCTCAAATAGATGTGCTGTTTTTTTAATTCAAAGTTGACATCGATGTTTTTCACAAAGGACTTCCTGTTGAGTCTTTCTGTTCCTTTCCCTTCAGTTTCATAATTAACAATGTTCGACTGAGTAAAAAAAGTTTGAATTATTTGTTTCCAATGGATCATTTAATTATGTATGCTGTAATTTTTATTAATCATCATTAAACTAATATAACAGCATACATAGTCAAGAATTTATTAAATTAGCTCTTTTTTGATATTATAATAATTTAATTGTACTGATTTGCATTAATAATATTTTGATTGTAATAGATTTAATGCATATAATATAATGAGAATTAATGTAATTGGTTATTAAATACGATATAGCATATTAATTACGATATAGCACATTTATCGTGATCAAAATATTGAAATTATTCAAGTCTTACCAATTTTAAAAATTGATTGTCACGTCATGGTTTTATTTATTTCACTATGTTTCTACAAAATGTTCTACTTTGAAACGGTCTTAACTCACTTAGTATAGAACCTGCAAATTATCATGACGCACGCAAGAAAACTTTTTAGAAAAGTTCGTGATAAATGCCTCATAGTGCTTTTTTCCTTTTTGATGTGATTTCCGTTTACATTGTGAATTTAATTTTCATGTAAAGCAGAAAAAAGAAAAATAATGAAAGACAGACAAAATTAATAAATAATAAAGTATATTACTTAAATAGATATATTATTTATAGTTAGATTTATATTTTATTCTTACAGAGATACAATATGAAATTAAGAATTTATTAATAATCTTTTCATTCTGGTAGATTGATTTATATTTATCTTTCTCAATTGTATTGATAATAAATTACTACTATTTTGACAGTATAACTACAGTCATACTACTGCTGTTCAAGTGGTACGATTGTATTTATAATCCGACATATGTTCACGGTAAACACATTGATCTTATCTTTAATTAAAAAAAGGTGGCCTACTAAATTAAATGATTCGATTATTATGATGAAGGACGATTGAGAAAAAAAGATAAAAAGAAATATTCTGCAATAAATTGAGACTCGTGGGAATTTTGAAGAAAAGAATTATGGGAAAAGAAAACAGAAAGGTATAAAGAAGATAAAGGTAGAAAAAAGAAAATGAGCATAGTTTTATTTTACTTTTTCACAATTTTTCATATATTAATGAAATTGTACACGTGCTAAAAGTGTGCTAAGAATTAAAAGAGATAGAATGAAAGAGGAAAGAAGAACTATGGATGTGATAAGATAGTAGCGTGAGATTGGTGGGTTAGAATCAAGGGTAGTGGTTGAAATGAAGGTTCGAAGTAGGGATACGAGATATGGAAGGGGATGTATTGATTGCGTGCGGTTAGTGCAATGAGAAGAGATCCGACAAAACAGAGAGAGGACAAAATAGAGAAATGATGTAGATCAAAAAATTGAGAAAAAAAGATATGAGAAAGACAACACAATAAAGAGAAATAAAATAATCTTATGTAACCAAAATTGCGTAATTAATACAATAACAGAAAGAAAACAGGAAATAAGATTTGTTACTGATAATAACATATTATTGATAAAAAGAATGGAGCATAAAAAAGAGAAAAGAGAGGAGGATTGATGAAAATGAATGAGGATAAAACATATGTGAGTGCAGAGAAAGAGGACAAAAAATATTGGTAAAAAAAAATTAATAAATCTATAGAGTGTAAATACTAGAAAAAAGTTTCAAAGAGAATGTAGGAAAAATAGAATATATAATATTGCTGCAGAACACACAACATTAAGAGAATCAAATTACTTGTATAGAAATAAGGATTTGATGCAAGCAGCTTAAAAAATTAGGAAAAGAGATATTTAATTAACATCGGTTATATGATTTCATTTTTCATTATATAAAACGATTTAACTTTTGATATATTTGTATTCTATTTTTTCCTTTTCACTTTTTTCTGCTTTTTGGAAAAGATAAAAGAGACCATCGTAGAGAGAAGGAAGATGAGAGGAAAAAGAATATAAAGAAAGAAAAGAAAAGGGAAAGAAGAGAAAAAAGAGAGCAAAGGAAGAGAAAAATAGAGGAAATAAGAGAGTAGGGGGAAGATCAATGTTGTTACGTTGCAACTGCCATACGATTATTATTTTCTTTCACTCCGGGAATTGTATGTAGAAGTCATGGAAGGAAACTTTCACGAAGCTTTCGTCTATGCGAAATGGTACATTAGTCAATGAATATAGGTCGCTTCGTTGCTTACTAGCTAGTATATGAGTCACGGAAGAAGATACGCCAGATCGTGGACAGAGCAACTCGACGAACGTCAATAGAGCATTTATTAAATTTCAGCATTTATTAAATTTGTGTAATGCTCTGAAAGATAAAATAATGAATTCTTGACTTGATGATAAATACAGTACATTTGAATAGTCCTCAATATCAATTAGTATAGTTAGTAATTGTCGGTGATTGTCGATGACGACGACAATGAAAACGAGTATCTCTCGATATCGTATTCATCAGACCCTGTTTGCTCTCGATTTGTCATCTCTTCCTATCTTCTTTCTTCATTGCCTCTTACCCAAGCAAACACCACCCACTTTTTTCGCAGCGTGTTAACCTTCTCTCATCCTCTGCGACGAGCGGTCTGCCTTATCCGCAGAGGGGGGAGTAGAGTAGAAAGGGATGCGGGGTAGATTGGAAGAACATACTAGAGTGAGATGGGATGCACCTCGCCAGTGATTACGCAACAACCATTGATCTCTTCGATCAGATAGTTAAAATTTCAGGCTTTCTTGAGCTGAAGTTATGTTAGATAGATCGTTAGGTGAACTAAAATGTTGTTGTCTGTACATTCGAATGAAAATGATTTGCAGAAGTAAACAGATATATTTTTATTAAATCTTAAAGATATTTGAATATATATATATATATATATATATGCTGGACTTTATTTCTCTTTTTAACCATGTATTAGTGCATTTGGTCTTGGTTTTTATCTGTTAAATCAGACGATGCTAAAACTAAACATATAGCAATATAATTGTTTTAGAATTAGCCAAGTTCTATTACTTTTCAGTTTTCTTTTCGGCTTATTTTGATACCAATTGAAATACGTAAATAGGAAGAATTTTATCTATCTGATAAATTAATCAGTACTTGAAAAGAATTTCTTAATAAAAAATACATTATCATATATATTAAAAAATATATTACCATATTATTATAAAATATCGCTGAATGATGCAATATATTATTTAAATATATTTAATCAACATACCACATCCATTATAAAAAATAATTAATTATTTTAAGAAATCTTGTTTTATATTATTCTAACTCAACAATAATAAGTAATTACATCATAAATAATGTATACTTTATAACATGTATTTTCAATTAATAGTAATCGGAATGAAGAAAAACATAACAGTAATTTAAAAAATATAGAAAAAAAGCAGAATGAAGAATAATTAGAGGACAACTCAAGAAAATTCATAGCGAAATGAAATAAAAAAAAGTCTAAGTTAAAAATACATTGAAAAGAAAGAAAGTGAAGATACGCTTAAACGGAAGCTCATATGCATGAAAATATGCGCTTGCAGTTACACACGCTAGACTTGATGATCAGGACGAACGAAATTTCGGTGAAGACACAGTTTTGTGCAGTGCAGAGTGTGGCGTGTGGCATGGCATAGCGTGGTATGACAAGGCATGGTCGAACACAGGGATGTGCAATTCCGGATAGGGTGAATAGAAGAGAAAGAGAAGGGTTTGCACGAGAGGGAGTGACGGAGATAGCCGAACGTGGGGTGGTGAAAGGAAGAGGACATCCTCGCGCAAGGGGACGCGCGCAGCTTTCTGGCCGTTCCAGTGAGCGAAGTGCGCGCGAGACGAGGAAGAAGGCACGGCGGAAGCGAGTCGGTTCTGTCTTCGATTCGCGATACTCCCCTATGCGTCGTGCTCCCACCACCGACGACCTCTACTACTTCTGACTAGTTACGGAGGAAGAAGAGAGAGAGAGAGAGAGAGAGAGAGAGAGAGAGAGAGAGAGAGAGAGAGAGAGAGAGAGAGAGAGAGAGAGAGAGAGAGAGAGAGAGAGAGAGAGAGAGAGAGAGAGAGAGAGAGAGAGAGAGAGAGAGAGTAGAGTACGACGTAGAGTAGTAGTAGTAGTACGTAGTACGTACGTAACG
>NW_012130131.1:354685-356825 GCF_000143395.1 Atta cephalotes
GTAGTAGTAGTACGTAGTAGTAGTAGTAGTAGAGAGAGAGAGAGAGAGAGAGAGAGAGACTCAGAGAGGTGAGAGGCACGGAATGAGAAGCTCGGTAGGCACGGTGATGTGATGACTGATATCTTCAGACGAGTACTCGTTGGCGTAGTGCAAAGGTGAACTGGAGTTGAGAGAACAATAGCTAGAACAGAGTTAGCCTCCCCTTGGACGCTTCTTGCAGCGGCTGTAGATATACGCAAGGGACACGAGCATAAGCGCCATACGACGTGCGCGAGAGGAAGAGCGAGCAGAGCCCGAACCGCGGGTGGACGGACGCACGGACAGATGGACGGACAGACGGGCGGGCGGACGGTGGTGCCAGCGCGCACGAGTGCCAGTTTCGCAGAGAAGTGCGTGCGCGAACGAAGTCGCGGCCTCTCCGGTTGGCGACAGTGCTGAGAGTGCAATTGCTTGAGAATACGAGGTGCAGTGAAGTGAGATTCCGAAAGGCGTTGTCGTCATTCCGAGAGAAGACGCTCTCCTCCTGACGAATTGACGATGATTAATCTGATGAAGCGAGATGGACGGACAGTCCGTTGTACGTCCCATTCCATTTCTCGCAGCTGTCCTCACCATCATCGAACGTCAGTGATCGACAATGATGAAATGTGTCAAGACATCAGCATCAGTTAATCTTGAGAAGCATCCTTCACCTCGCCCCGCTACTCGTTCTCTCGCATCGGAATCTTCTTTCGGAGCAGGGCGCAAGACACGATAAGGGTGGGAAAAACCGAGACGAAAGACTCTCGGTGACTAATTGGAAGAGTGGAAAAGAGAGATCGAATATGGAGTAATCAGGAGAAAGAGCGAGGAAGACGAAAAAAGAAAAAGAACGATAAACGGTAAAAAAAGAAGAAATAAAAGAAAAGGCTCGAAGAGCCGGGAAGGGAATATACAAAGTCAACAGCAGGAGCAGCAGCCATTTTGGTCATGCATTCTGCGCTGCTGCCGCTAACTACTTGATCATAAGTGATCATTGGTGATCTCGATAATTTAGTGATCCCGTGTAAGATAATATTTTCGTAATATAAAGTGATCCATGATAGAGCGATTGAGGAAAAAAAAGGATTGCAATGAGAAGAAGTGAACGACTCGAGGAAGTGTGTGTGTAGAAGAAGGAGATAGTGTGAGCAAGAACAAAGAAGAGTGGAGACGAGCGGCGAGGGTGGCGGGGTGGGACCATCGAAGGGTGCGTGTTGTGCGGGGGTGCACCGCTCTCCGGTGGCATGGGGCTCGGGAGGGGGACTCGCCCCCTCTCGTAACCGCCGCGAAGCGCCAAGATTTCCCGCATCGAGTTCATCGAGAAATGGGGGCTGACCCCTGTCCTCAAACCGAGGCAGGACCTACGCCCCCACCGGAATGGTGCGGAGGAACACGGCGACACGAGGTAGGCCGAGCCGAGCGGCCGCATTCAGTAGCGAAAGTCGACATAAGACTAAAATGTGATAAAAATGTTATCGATTATAGATGACAGATCATTTGAATATACATAGCGATAATGATAGCTGGATATATTCTTGTTAGTCGGCATAAACTGTGACTTACGAAATTCTTCAGTTGTGTCTAAAATAAGTTAGTTTAATCTCTTGATTTATATATATATATATATTGAATTACAATTTCTGATAAATAAAATCTTGAAAAAGCTGCTGCACAGTAATACAAGACGTAAGGCTAAACTATGGTGTAATATCGTTAATAGACAGCAGATCATTTAAATATATATAAAGATGGAAAATGAAAATATCCTCTTTCCAATTATCGCTAATAACGATTACCGTAGTGTGCTATGCTAAGTTTAAAAACTATTGAGTTACAAAATATTTGAGTTTTTTAAATTTTTGTGATTCATAAGTATAAATTTCTAATAAAACGCTTGCGATATTAAAATTTAAGTTCTATGCATTCTTAGATCTATAAATTTTATTAATCTGAAAATTATTAAATATTAAAATTTTTGAATTTTGAGATTCTTGGACGTTAGTTGTGATTGTTAATTTGCATGCGAACAATACAGATTCATAAAAGATATAGTGTACACTATATACATGTATATATGTATATATATATATATATATATATATATATATATATATATATA
>NW_012130131.1:357748-366250 GCF_000143395.1 Atta cephalotes
CGCACACACGCACACGCACACACACACACACACACACACACGCACGCACACACGCACACACGCACACACGCACACGCACACACACACACACACACATATATATATATATATGTGTATATATAAAGAAGAGCATTGAAATTTTGTGGCACGCTTGATTCACTATATATAGTTCTGTTATTTTTTTACTTTTGTAATCTTTATCTTGTTTTTTTTTTAGTTTTATCTCTACAAAAGAGCCCATGTATTCCCTGGAATATCTCGTCCTGCCGTTATATGTAATCATATAATCAATTTATTTTGTTTAACATCAATTTGGACATTATTGATTATTTTAAGAAATAACATAATTTTTATTGAAATTCAAAGTTTATATTCTGAAACGTCCAAGCTTTAAAATAAAATAATTATAAGTAAAATATGTTAATATCTATATAATTATCTAAAATATAAAGTTGCTATTAAGCTGATAATAAACTAAAAGTAGAAACAAACATTTGTAAAGAACTTTGAGAGATCAAAAGATAGATATTGTAAAATAGAATCTTTTGACTGCGTACTTTTTGACTGCATACTATTTATTGCGGCAATGTTAGCATTATATGTTTATACTATTATTAATATATCTAATATATCTAATATTAAGCTTTTGAGCATAAATAATGTTAAAAATAATAAAAACATATTTTCCTCTAAATAAATCCGCAATTTCTTGAAATCATTCATGAATTAATAAAATTAACAGTTTTACTATGATATACGTCTAAAAATCAATCATCGAAACAATAATTTGACATAAATTTAATCATCGGCAGTATTGCGCTTAACTTGTTTTCTATTAATGACAGACTTTAAAATGCATTTTCGAATATTATATATTTGTAATTTGCGAAGAAACTACATATTTAAAAGAGGAATAAAAAGATAAAAAACAGCAACATTTTTCTTGATGATCATTGTGTTTATTTTTGTTTACGGTTCATAATGCAATTTGTACAATTATGCATTTCACAGCTCGTTTATTTTAAACATTTTTCTTTAGAAAAAAGTCAAAAGAGAATGAACAAATGATCAATGAGCTGATCTAATAATAAACTGAACAATTATATATTCGACAATCGCTTGCGTGTTTTTGTCTTTTTTCCTCTGCACGTTTTGATTTATAAATAATTATTTAGGATTTAATTCTTTCTTATATATGGATCCATAATTTTTTAAATAAGAAATATTAAAACAGTTTGAATGGCAAAAATGAAAATAACATATAATAATTGTTATTTTAAGAAACAAATTATATGATGGCTTCTGATTTTTAATTAAGAAAGAAATGTCTAGATCGAACATAAAATCGAAGATAAAATGCTAGCACTCTAGCGGAACTTAGCAGAAGAAAATAATATAAAAAAGTAAATGAAAACATGATGTTTAATGATAATTTACATGGTTGAGTATTTACGTAGAGGCAAGGAGGTTAAATATCGAGATGTTAAACTCACTACTAAAAATACATTCCCATTTCTGACTAGCAGCTATTTTTAGGACAAGAGTAAAGCATTTCTCTTTTGCCGAGGATTCCTGTGGAATGCGTAGCTATGATTCCTTTCACACGATTCATTGCTGCGATAACGAATTCTTTCGAGTTGTTAAAAAAGCATGTTTAAGGACAGGTTTATATCTTTTCCGTTTGAATTGATACGAATACAAATACATATTCAAGAAATTTATTAAGAAAACTAACTATGTATAATAACAATGGAAATATGCATTTAAGAAATCGATAGCTTCTGAAGAAATAAATAAAAAGTATATATCTAAATGTATATTTAAATTATTTGTATTTTCTATTTATTCGTTTTATGCGTGTACAACTTTTTTTTACGTGCGTACTTGAATTCGTCTATATGTACACAAAAATGCACCCTTCGCGTAAATATGTTATATGCGTACATACGCGGGGGCATCTGTACTCAAGCGTTTGCATAATATGACATTCTTGTTCAAAGTATTGTATGCTTATATGTACAAAATATTATACATGATTGTTTTTGTTATAAGTTGTATTCAAAACTTACTTTATGTTTTTATAAATATATTTTATAAATATATTTATATGATTGGATTTTGTTGAAACATTAAACTAATTTCATAGATGATTAAAAACTGAACATTTTAATTTAAGGAGACAATTTTTGATTATTAAATTATTGTACAAGAAAGAATTATGAAAATTCAGAGTATTATACTTGACCTAAATGTGCAAAATTATAATACAATATTTTAAATTGCATTTTCACCGAATGAATCTTTCAATTTTATTCTCTGATATTTGCTTTTTTCGCATCTCTTCGTTTTATATAACTTCATAAAGATCATCAAGGGCTGCCGCACCACTCCGCAATGGTCCCTCTTATTCGGAGCACTCAATGCAGTGGAAAAATGTGAATGATACATTAAGAAGCAAAAAGTAGCAAGAGATAGCTTCTTGACAAACTTCTAAATTAATGACGAAATCAGAACCCACACATGACTGAGACACGCACAACACAACGAGTATATAATTAACTTAACAAATCAAAATAATCGATGAATATATGCATTTTTTATTAAAATTTTTTTTATTGAAATATTTTAATATAAATTTTAATAATATGTCTTTTAAATTTTATATGTCTTGATTTTATTATAAATACGTAAATTTTTCAAAAAATTTTTTATCATGTTAATTTACTATTTTGACAATGATAATAAATATATTGACTATTTTTTAATTTACATATAATTTTTAGTTTGTATATAATTTTTTGTATAAAAAGCGATTATTCTTATGTAAAATAATTTTACATAAGAATAATATTTATATAAATTAATTTTTTTAATTTTCGTCTGATTAATTTTACATTTTGATAATGCAAAAGTTGTACTTCCAGAAAGAAAATAATTTTATTATATTTGTGAAGAAGCTATATCATATTAAAAAGAAAACTTAGAATTGGATTATATCTTTTTTAAAGATCAGATTATACAATTTTCTCCTCGAAGATTTGTGTGCAGTTAGCTTTTTATCTTTTTCGCTGTCTTTTCTTTTAATATGGATCAGCTTGATTATGCCGAGACTTGAATGGTCGCATAAAAATAGGAAGAATTGCTTCATGTAGATAAAGTTGCAAATAAAGGGAAGTAAAGAGCAAAAGAGCTCAATAAATTTTTTTTCTATTTCGTCATTTTTTGATGAGGAGAAAATTGTAATGCAAAGGATAATAGCCATACTTGATATAGATTAAATGATTTTATTAAATTTTAAATGACAGATAGATTTTTGTAAACAGAAAATAATATTTTATTAGATGACACGTACAAATTATCGTTTCTATGTTACAATTTAGCAATTGCAGATTGAGCAATATGTTTTCTTTAAAATATTTTTTCATTGAAAATGTTACCAGAAATTATAAATACCAATAAGTTTCATGAAAAAAAATTTCGTTCACAAATTACAACTAAATCATGTTTTTTATTAACTATATATTCAAGTATATGTACTCTCTAGATTGTATGATAATCACAAATTATAAGAATTGATACTTTTTTTTCTCACTAATTGAGTATCACAACTTATTATTTTTTTTCACTTTTTTTCTTTCATTTTTTTTAATTATTTTTTCGGGATATACTCAGATAGCATATTAAATAAATGGGATCAATTCTCAAAATTACTAGATTAGGATCATGTCATTACAAGTCTTTTATACTTGTTTTCTGATAGGAGCCAACTATCCGTAATAAGTATTAACTCTTTTATCGTTCGATATTAATAGATACTGGATTATGTATATTTAAATTGAGAAAAAGTTTAAGAAGAAATTTTGCAAAACATTTTACAATAAATAATATGAAATATTTACATTAAACAATATGAATGAATTTCATTGAAGAGTCGGCTAATAGAACATATGAAATAAATAAATGAATTTGAAAAAAAAATTTAATATCTATTATTGCTACTTAATATATGAAAAATTGAAGAAAATTTTAAAATTTGTTGGAAGGTATCTTCCGTTAAATTTTTTGCATACGAAACATTTTATAATGATTTAATATTCATCATAATTATGATAGGCGGAATAGTTTATGCATGTAATAGTCTACGCATTATGCTTAGTTGTCGAAATGATATAATGCACGTCATATATTTTACTTTAATTTTTCGAATTATAATCTGAGTTCTGTTTTAATTGGGATGTAGGTGATTGCATATAACATCGTGCGTATAAAATATACCATATTTTAATATTAAAAACTGAACAGTATCACTGCAATGCTGCGCTTTGTATAGAAACATTATAATTATTTTTTATTTTACTCTTTTAGCAGTTATAATCATTTTACGTTATGTTATTTTTAATGAATATTCAGTATTATTAAAATAATTATTATGAAAAGCTCCTTTTTTATCGATTTTTAAAAATTTCATATGATTGAAATATCATAAGCACGTTTATTTACACGTGAAATTCTTCTTCATGGCGGCACGTGCCATCGGTAGTTATCGCGTAGGATTGCATAGTGGCTATTTCCGCCACTACGTTGCGCTATTTCTATCACGCTCCGGGGGGTACATGGACTTCAAAATTGATGTTTGTCCTCGTCGCATCGGCTTTCCATTGACGCCCCAAAATAAATCGCCAATCGACGTAACCCCTGCCAGATATATCGACTGGATGCATCCTCGCTTCTAAATCGGGGATTCGTAAAATAATGCCAAATAGCCGTGGGCGACTTTTACATCTTATACAAGTGGTTTATTCAATCTTTTATGATCAATCTTAAAAACGCTAAACTGAGATATTTCAATAATTTCAACTGGATCAAATTCTTCTGTTTAATTTTTTTCATAATTATTCCATAGCTCAATTTCAATTCTTCATCTCGTCTGTTCTCTTCGTGATATTAAAATTTGACAGAAGTTTTTGTTTATTTAATATTATTTTTATTGCTTATCTGATATCAAATATAATATTTTCAGATATATTTTCAATATTATCATAAAGCTTTAATTTAATGAAGCCTTTTCAGGCAAATTATACATCATCTTCAACATATTATCAATGATTAAAAATTTGTTTATTACACAGAAAGAATGTTGCTCAAATATCTAAAAATAGAAAGAAAAAAATCTGGATTTAGCTAAATACAGGTCTAAAAATAATTTTGCTAGACCACAAAAATAATTATTCCAGTATAATATACAAAATAATTATATAGGCTGCTCAAGTATGATGAATGTTGCAAAAAAATTTTGACATTCTAACAATTTGAGCGTCTTACATAATTATTTGATGGTACAACAAAATTATTTTCAGATCTGTTTTTAGCTAAAAATATTTTAGCAAATATTTTAGTGAAACTGTTCTTTTCTGTAACAGCGAAATTGCTATAGAAGAGTGTTTATCCAGATGAATAAATTTTTATGAGATGACAGTTTCTTTATGAGAATGTTTGGTCAAACTAATTTTTGAAACTCTTAAAAGAATGACTATTTTTTTATTCATTTCCAAAAAAAGATGCTACTTGACACTCATGCGTGATGATTATTTCATTACATTTGCTATTTGATTACATTTGATCATACTATAACATTTTATTCATTTATATGATGTAATTGAGTTTAAGAAGAAATTTTTATTTATATATTTAAGATGGATAGAGGCTAACTTAACTCAATGTATTATTTTATTTCTGATATACTATTTTCAAAGTTGTTTGATATTTTTGAAGACATTCAATTCTATTGTTTCAATCGTTTAATAATTAATTATTATATATATACGCTTGGCAACATACTGACATAACTCCCGATTGTCGCTTCGACAATCATCCAAATTGTATATTTTTCATCTGTTTGACTATCACCAGAATCGACGCGCATTCATCGATTGCTTGATATACTTCTAATGTCAATATATATACATCAATTTCAATTGAGATTGTTAATAAGTAGGCTTTATACGCAGAATATATATTGTAGATTATAGATATGCATGGTGTGTTTCTATTTTTATTTGACCATTAGAATCATCAACTATAGCAGCTTAGACATGTATACCAGGCGTTTATGAAATATCTATTAATAAGACAGCCTGTGCGGACCACTTTCTGGTAAACTGAAAGTGAACTTACCTAATGTAAAGACTACAACATTTACGATGACATAGTTAATTAAGAATCAACAGAAAGTTTGGTGAATTTCTACAATTAAATCTAATCTACAATGTACAACACATGTTTCAGTCTATAATTTTAATCTATAATCTCTAACATAAAATACATTTTATTAATATAAAAATTTTAATAAATTTTAATTTAATAAATTATTTTTGTGTTAGTCTTGGAATTAGTCTTGGAATGGTTTTGTATGCACTACACAAATTTTATTAGATTATATTTCTATAGATCAACGTATGAATTTTTCTTTCTAATATAGCATAATGTAGTCATTTTTATGAGAGAACTTCTGATCTATGAAGCTACGTCATGCTTATGTCAGGTATACTGAAAAAAACGGCACATTATAACTTCTTGAATGTGCTGTTAGAGAGTTATTAACGACATTATGATTATGATTATTATAGATCGCTGCCGAAACTCAGCAGCCAGGACGAAGACGGGACGAATCCCCACACCCAATATACAGGCGTCACACACTTCGAACCCATACCGCACGATCATGATTTCTGCGAAAGGGTCGTCATCAACGTAAGTGAGAATTTTGTTATTTAATCATTTTAATTGTTTTGCATTATCTTAGTTTGATAAACTGCTTCCAGAATAATAAACAGTCAAAAGATCTTTCCAATGATATATCTCACAGCGTTTCATCATTTAAAAAAATATTCCTTACAGTATAATATTTTTATTTTGTATCAGGTTAAAGAATTCTTAAGAGACATGTTAAAAACTTTTGGCTCTTTATAACCTTTGGCGCCACTGATTCTTGGATTGAAAAATGTTCGACTCCAAATGCCAAAAAAGTTTCGTCTTTACGGAGTCTTGGCACCACGGATCTTTAATATCGCGAATTCTTGATGCCATAAATCCTAGATTCGACGGTTCTCAAGGCAAAGGCAGTAAAATATACTACTGATCTCATATGTAAATATAATTCCATTTTAATATTGTTCTTTAATTTGTTTTTTTCTCATTGTTTCTATAACAAATTTCTTTTCTCACTATAATCGGAATTATCGCGTATTTTTATTACGTAGGTAATTCCAGTCCGGTTCGACATTCACACGCTTTCTTTTTTTTTTTTTGACGAAGTGAGATTATCTCAAGACAGCGACCTACAGAACTGCGTTTTGGCGGCCATCCAAGTTCGTCTTGGAATCGGAGGCGATATAGCATCAAGGTTATATGTGTGAACGGAATTATCTGTCCTCGCGGATGACACGACTGCATTGCGCCAATTACAGCAATCGATTCAATCGATGCATTTTACTTATTTTTTTCTTTTTTTCTTCTTACCTCACGGAAACTGAGCACGGAAACTCGACAGAGGTCAAAGCACGTCGCATGACGCGTAGGTGAAGCGTGTGGGTGTAGGAATCGGCGTGCAACGTACACTAATATAATATAACATGCTTTTCTTTTCAGTCTCAATTAAAAGAAGAATATTAAAAACGTTAAAGTACAATTAAACATTATCTAAATAAATCTTTTTTATAATGATCTTTCGATTTATTTTTAAAAGAAACATTGTTCCTTTATAACGAATGGGCAATGCATTATATTATCTTCTTTATACTCGTTAATTTTTGAGCGTAATTTTATTCAAGAGATTCGTACGGAGCGAAAATGTTTTGTTGCTAGATTTACATTTTGCTGCCTTTACTTTTTTTTCGTTTCCTCTCTTTGTTTTCATTTTATCAAAAATATTTTTATTTTTTTCAAGTCATCAAGTGTGAATTCGATTCTCCAAGAGTGAGTGACTTAATTGACTCGCTATTGTTGAATAAAAAAATTTTTGAAATTTTTATATATTCTTTGTTAATAATCAACAAATTGATTACTTATTCAATTAAAAATCACAACATTTTATGCTTAGAAATAGAAGAGAAATTAATTATTTTTCTTCAAATTAATATACTTATTGTAAGATGATTGTAATCCAGTTAAATACGGTTTTCAATTAGTTATTTTATTTATATATATTTCATTCTTTAATTTATAACTTAGTTGTTTAGATACATATTTTTATTTTCGCAATATCATTTACACAATTTCTTAGTAATAGAGTTTGTTAATTCAAGAGTTTAAAAATATCATTTTAAATTACATATTTTTAGCTTCAAATTCAACGTAACAAATATTTAATTCTATAGTTTTTAAAAATAATAATGTTATAATTGTATGAATTTTTTATTATATCTTATTTGTTAATTAATTCTCGATTTGATCACTAAAGGTATCTTATATACACACACACACACACACGCGCGCGCGCGCGCG
>NW_012130131.1:366270-368047 GCF_000143395.1 Atta cephalotes
ACACACACACATATAATTATTAAAAAGTTTTTTTATATAAATAAATAATCTATATAATAGTCATATATATAGCAGTCTGAAAATTTTAAAGGAAGATTCTCAACATTAAAAACAAAATATATAGATTCCTTCAAAATCTTGAAAATTTTCCTTTAAAATTGTTAAGCGCTACTCAATATAAGTTAACAATGTTAAATAGATGGTCCACTCACGACCAATGTGACAATAATATGTAATCTCTTTGTGAAACGAGCAGCCCCCGACAATCACCTCCGTTCCAATTAACTACTTGAACGGTGCGCCCCGCCCAGCGTGGCGCCATCGTACTAATAATCAATTATTGCAATCGATAGGTGAGCGGACTACGGTTTGAAACACAGCTGCGTACGCTGAACCAATTTCCGGACACGCTGCTCGGCGATCCGTCACGGCGGCTCCGATACTTCGATCCACTGCGCAACGAATACTTTTTCGATCGAAATCGACCTTCCTTCGATGCCATACTCTATTACTATCAGAGCGGCGGCCGTCTACGTCGCCCGGTCAACGTCCCGCTCGATGTCTTCTCCGAAGAAATCAAGTTCTATGAGCTGGGCGAGATGGCTACCAACAAGTTTAGGTACAAACACAGCTATCGGTTCATAATGTAATCTAGTTATTAAAACAAATAAAGTTACTGTAAATGTCAGCTTTCTTTTAATTCTATTACATAAATTCTTGATCCACAGACATCTTTGTTTCTTAGAAACATTACAAATCTTTGTATCTACGGTTTTCCTTAAAAAACACATTATACTCAATATCTTTTGCTTTGATATATATAAAATTTTTTTAGGAATTTGAAATAGATTTGTTTTTAAACATTTCTCATGAGATAAATTTGTGATTTCACTTGTCGTTAATTCTTCTAACTAGATTTGGTATTCAAAACATCTTGATTTTGAAGAACCATAATTCTTAAAGAAAACTTTTAAATATTGTGAATCAAATACAAATATGAGTATAGTCTATAAAAAATTTATTATAATAGAAGTAATCGGTATCGTAATATTAATGAAACGATAATCAATCAAACAGGGAGGACGAGGGTTTCATCAAGGAGGAAGAGAAACCGTTGCCATCACACGAGTTTCAGAGAAAAGTCTGGCTCTTGTTCGAATATCCGGAAAGCTCGCAGGGTGCCCGGGTGGTCGCTATAATCTCTGTGTTCGTGATCCTCTTGTCGATCGTGATCTTCTGTCTGGAGACGTTACCCGAGTTCAAACACTACAAGGTCTTCAACACGACGACGAATGGCACGAAAATTGAGGAGGACGAAGTGCCGGACATCACGGACCCGTTCTTCCTAATAGAGACTATCTGTATTATCTGGTTCACATTCGAGTTAACAGTGCGCTTCCTCGCCTGCCCAAATAAATTCAACTTCTTCCGTGACGTAATGAACATCATCGATATCATCGCGATCATTCCATATTTCATCACCCTCGCCACGGTAGTGGCTGAGGAGGAGGACACACTAAATTTACCCAAGGCACCGGTAAGCCCGCAAGACAAAAGTACGAACCAGGCGATGTCCTTGGCGATACTCAGGGTGATCAGGCTGGTCCGAGTGTTTCGGATATTCAAGTTATCCAGACACAGTAAAGGCCTTCAGATTCTCGGGCGGACTCTCAAGGCCTCCATGAGGGAACTCGGGTTGCTCATCTTTTTCCTTTTTATCGGTGAGTTTGATAATGTTCTTTAAATGATTTTATATATATATATTATATATATATAT
>NW_012130131.1:370421-381266 GCF_000143395.1 Atta cephalotes
TTTTTACTACACCTAATATTATAATACCGTTATAATTCCATATAAACAGCTTAATCATGCCATATAATTGTATATAATACCATTATATGATTAAGTTATTTATATAGAATATTTCAGGATAATGATTAAAGTTTTTACATATAAGTATCAATTATTTTTTTATTGAACTGAATAAAATTGATAAACTTTTCCAATTTCTTTTGATCTTTTATTGACGCACTTATTAATTACAAAACTAATATTTTTTTTATGTTTTACATCTTTATATTAAAATTCAAAGCTTTTTACTAGAATCTTTGAAATATTTTAGGTTTTTTTATCATATTTCATAAGCATTATTCTTATTAAATTTAATAGAGCACTTTCTATGAAATTCATATTATTATATTGCTCAATCATGATCAGAAGACTTCAAATATCGCGAATAAAAACTGCTACTTATCATGTCATTTTCTAATTATGCAACCTATAATTATATGTTTCCATAATATTTTAATAAATAGATTACATTTCATTTCATTCATTTCATAATATTTTTATTTTTGATTATTTACATTTTTTTATATTTATATTATGCAAAAAAATCAAACTTTTCTTAAAAATTAATTTATTCTAAATTCATATAAATCGCATCTCTCATTAAAACATACTATATACATCCGTGAATTTTCTAGAGCTATTATTGTAGTAGCTTTCTCGGCACTTCGCGCAAATGTATGAATGTATAAAATTAGTGTAGCTCAGATCACATCATCAACACCAATTTCGTCGCTCATAAAGATGCCCATTATTTCTCTTGAGCATTATACATTTCGCTATTTGCTCAAACGTGGTTTTTAAGAATTATATCATATAGATCGAGAAAAATATCATCGATATCTTATTTGATGTTAAAATCATAATAAAATTTATTTAAATTGTACATTTTATAAATTTTAAAATATCTGTTGTATTCGATAAATAAAATTGTATTAAATATTATTTTTAGATTTAAAAGAAAGACAAAATTTTAATTAATTCTGTTATTTTTATTCTTTGATAATTGAATGAAATCTTTGGTAATTCTTGATTTTCCTCTCTTGAAAAGAATTTTTGATGTAATAAATCTAGAAGGCCTTTTGAGTAATTGGTTTTCGTAAATTAAGTATCCTCAGACGCTTTGTGTCCGGAGCGATCGTTCCGGAGCGAAAAATGCAGAGATTTGAAATCATATACTGTTACACTCTTGTCATCAACGAAATATTATTAAAGACCAACATTCTTACGGAATTTATGTTGAAATTAAAATAATTAAGAGTAAAAGAAACTGACAATATAGTTTAATTTTACGAGTTTTATTAGTTTCGTAGAGACGCATACATATATTTCGAATATATTTCGAATTCAACGATACTTTTATTTAAAACTGTGATTTTAATATTATCGTCCAAGTTGATCAATAGAGATGATAACAATAGAAAAAAATTGTAATTTTGCGACAATATATAAGATATTATAGCATTATGTTTACCTATTTATGGTACTCATTTATATAATAAAAAAAATCAATTTAATAATGTATTAGCCAAATATTTATTATGTTAATAATCGGAAATTTATATTAATCGTCGATAATGTCAGCGTTCTTCAATTACTCTTGAGGCCCTTTTTGTAAGGACGAAAATTTTTGTCAGAGTTGACGGTCTCTAATATGTAGTATCTCGTCGGTGTTCTTCTTGCGTCATCGATCGATGCACACCCGCGAAATGCGCGCGACCGCGAAGTATCCGCAGCTATTCTACTTCCGATGACTTTCGTGACGCAGTTTAATGAACCCGCACTATAAATGACCAATATTGTTTGTAAGATTATGATATTTGTTCATTGTACATTGTTAGTTGTTATCCAGTAGAACCATAACGCTGAGTATTAACGATTAATAAATAATAAGATTTCATAATAAATAAAAGATTTCATCTTGAAATATGTATGTATAGATTTACAAATTAATAAAAAAAATGAAATTGTTCTATTAAAGAAAAGAAATAATAAAAAACAAAGAATGCACGGAAAAAATTTATATGTTAATATTACAATTCTTACTGATTAATTTCGTTATTAAGATAAAAAAAATATCAAGGTATGATCACGCGTGACCTGTGATTCTTTTTTATTTATTTTATTTCAAGTGATTTGATAACACAGTCAATAGTGATCTATTTTGAGCAAAAGCGAATGTTGTTTGCCTATTAAATGATCGCAGAATAACATCAACCCGCATGGCTCACGCATGATATTATTTATCACCGTGGAAGTTTTTGGATAGCGAAGTATAATCATCAGGGAAGATCTGTTGAGCAAAAAAAGTCGACTCGTCTTCAAACATTCTTCAAACAAACCCTAATAAACATATAAATTCTAACTTCATTTCTTTTTAATTTTCACTTACAATTAGATAGATTTCTAAGTGAAATAGAAAGTAATTACATTATCTCGATACGTCGAAATGATGAAGAATGTGTCTCTACATTATATCATTACATTATATCTCTGTATATCATTTGATCGACGAACAGAAAAAGATTATCATTTGTGATCATGTGATTTCTGACCAGCGAATTGATCAAGTCACACTTTTCTTAACTTAATTATTTACAGAGATAATTTTTAATTATTCAGATTTTTGATTTTATTCAAATTCATTCGCATTTTATTCAATTTCTTTTTCGATAATTTGATTTTTCTTTGGTGTGATATGAAATAAGAGTTTTCTGAATTTTCTAATTTTACAAAATTTTGTTTACAAAAAGAACCTAAGGCACGCGTTCTTGTTTGACAATTGCCCAGCATGCGATTGTCAGAACTATTATTATTACAATAATCATTCTATTACCATTATATCGTTATATTTTAAATGTTATTTTCTTGCTCAACCTCATTTTTCCACATGATTATGCCATTTCTATTAATATAATCATATTAATCATTACATTATGAAGATCCCTAGCATAATACATCTTATGAGTCTAAATGTCTTTTTTGGAACTAATATAATATCTATTTTAATTATTTATTGCAGGGTTGGCAAAGTTAATATCTCATAAAAATAAATCGTTACTGTTACCGTTCTTTTTCCTAAAAAAAATAACTCGTTCCCGTTATAGTTATTGATTTGTAAAAATAACTCGTTATCGTTATTCAAAATATAATGAGTTGTTACTTTTTTTTCTTGATATTAATAGAATATTATATGCAGATTTTTGCAGTAAATATAAAAAGGATGTCAAAATTCTATTTTTTAATAGAGGAATAAAGCTAAAAAATATGCCTTTAGTAAACATTGTGCGTTATTTTCATGAATGAAATAGATGAAACAGATGCTATCATATCACATAATATATATTGCATTTTTTGTAATTTTTATACTTAAATAAATTTATTTTTCGTATAATAAATTTATTACTGTTAATAAGATAGAGTAAACTTTAAATTATACATTTAACTCTTAATACATATATAATTTTCTTTTACTGTAAAAGATTACATAATGGGTCGTTTATGTGTGAATTAATTTCCATAATTTTTGTAAATATACAAAAATTATGAATAGATTCCTATTGTATATTTTAACATCTTTAAAAAACATTTATGAAATTGTATTTAAAAAGAAAGAGTTAAAGATAGAAAGAATTATTTAGCCAGGTGCAATATTTCGAAGAACAAGATATGAATGACTTATCGTGAATACTCTAAGGGTAAAATAATACTGTAATAAAAAAAATAGTATTGTTCGTAATCTGCATTATATACATACATTTAATTTATGAGATGTGATACAGAAAAAATTTTATTTTAAGAAATTATACTATAAAGATTATATCATATAATTTTTTTCCACAAGGATATTTATTGGCGTAAAATCTCATGTGATCTCATCACATGCTATACATAGAGAGTTAGTCTATACATGAACTGTGAATACAATGAAAAAAAAGTGTCGTGATCGCATGATTTAGACAGCCAATTAGACTGTTAATGTTTCATCTCTGTTTTCTAGGGCTATAATTATAACTAAATTTTTACGTAGTTAGAAATAAAATAAGTAATGAAATCATTACCGTTACTTCAAAAATGTAATTGCGTTACCATGAACGTTACTCAAAAAAACATATAACGTTATCGAAAAAAGTAACTTGTAATGTTACAAATAACGCGTTACTTGCCAACCCTGATTTATTGTTAATATACAGATGCTGGCGAATTGTTTTGTATCTTCATGAATTTGTTATATCAAATATTAATGAATTCATAATAATTAATTAAAGACAAGAATCATGAATTTGTCCTTTTGATCTAATCAATCATCAGAAATTAATCATATTGTTTAATTTTTAATTGTATAGAACATATGCTATATGTATATGTATGTACGTATATGAGATATTGAACAATATAATTGATTAATACAATTTTTGCAATATATATTAAACATTCAAATGAATTTCGAAGTATTGAGCTATTTTTATTCTGTTCAGATAAGTAAAGATATCATAATTTTTCATGCTTCTTCGATACACAACGAGTCATTGTTCTTTTGTGAACATCAATAAAAGAGAAGATAATCAATAAAAGAGAAGATGTGTTGTTCTTCTTTAAAAACTCAAAGCATCGATTCAGTCAAGTGCCATTCTGTGCTCATGTGCATCATTGGTATATCGAATTGTTCTGACTTTATTGCGATCAAATGTAGCCGAATAAATTGACCGATCAGAGTCAATGTATAAATTTTAAAGCTCAATCTACATAGCACACAGAACGTCGATTGCAGGTTGCAAGCTTGTTGCTTTTGATTGTCGAAACAAACTTGCAACCTATGACCTGCGTTCTGCTATGTAGCTCGAGCTTCATGGAATATAAAATAATATCAGTTAGCGTTAGTTATTTCCAGTGGACTAATAACATAATATTCTTTTTTCTAAGGAATTGTGGTACATTATGAAGAGATCATTTTGACGAGTCCTTACATTAGTTTTTTAGTCTAGTCTAGGCTGCTCGCTTATACTAAATGCATCATGCTATGTTTGTATACGGTCGAAAATTTATGGGATCGTATAACATTGGCAGAATGCAAAATCGAAGGTGTAAGCTGTCAAAATATTCCATGTCAAAATATTACTATTGTAAAAGAGATGATTCTTTGTAATACAATTTTATTAATAAGATGAAATGTGTATGTATACAAGTGAATTGTTTGAATATATGTATAATAGATATAATTGATACGCAATATTTTTTACGGCATATGTCTACTTTATTTAACATTCTGCCAATGCACGCGGATTGTCATGTAACTACTGCCACCAGTACCGTATAAGTAGCGTCACACTAAACACGGCAGACTCACACAAAGATAGAAACACCACACCTAGCACCAAGCCAAATTTTGTGATCATAATCCCAAGCTGCATTATAAAGCCCGATCTACAAAGCACGCAGAACGCGAGTCGCGAATCGCAAGTTTTTTGCGACAGTCAATCTGATATGTCAATTTTAAAATTGACGCATCAGATTGGCTGTAGATCGAGCTTAATACATCGCACTATACGCATGATATTTGATAAGATATTTCTCCCCGTTTTGTTGCAGGCCCGTCGGGGTTTGGGGAAAAATTGTGGGCTCGTTGTGTGCAATCGCCGGTGTTTTGACGATTGCTCTACCCGTTCCCGTAATTGTTTCCAATTTCAATTACTTTTATCATCGTGAGACTGACCAGGAAGAGATGCAATCACAGAATTTCAATCATGTTACTAGTTGCCCGTATCTTCCTGGCACCTTAGGTACGTCCTATTATCTTCAGGATATGCAAATTTATTGTTATTAAGTTTCTATCATATTGATTAAGAATTATTTAAAAAAGGTTATTTTTTATAATGGGTGCGTTCAGAATGACAACCGTTCACTAAGCTCAGTGAACGGTTCTGAGTGCATCCAATAAAAAAAGTAAATTAGTAAACAAGAATTCAAGATAGGGGCAGACAAAAATAATTGATAAATCAATGTTCGAATGCATTTTTTTGTGAAAAATTGATCAAGTAGCCAGTGTTTTTGGATTCTTAGTGTTTTTAAATTAAATTTCTCTCAATGAATCTTGAATTGTTACTTAAAAAATATAAAAAAAGGAATAATCGATTTTCTTGATTCTTGAAGGAATTCTTAAAGCTCTAGATATACCAAAATAGCACAAAGGTCTTCCATTTTTTACTTACTAACCATATCCTATATCAATACTAAGTGCTTATTGAATTATAGACAATTAGATCGAAATAGGCCAAAATAGGAAAATTGGCGGCATTTCGACTTAGATCAAAGAATATGCATTACTTTGATATATCCAGAGCTTTTCCAGAGAAAGTTGGTCTCCTCTGTCCGTTTCCATCAATGTAGATTAACTTTAATCTCGATTCAACTTATTCTTCGTCTTTTTCTAATTTTAAAGATTAGAAACAGACGAAGAATAAGTTGAATCAAGATTAAAGTTAATCTATATTGGTGGAAATAGGCATTAATAAGTTGAATTAAACTGTTTAAAAAATGTTTGGATTAATTAATTAACGTCGATTTTTTTCAAGATATTCTCAGTTATAGAAAATGTTTTTAGAAATCCGTTTTTTGACACTCGAAATCTTTTTTTAACATTACCCATCCCTAAATCAAGATGATTTTGTCAAGTAATTTTTATAATACTATTGTAACTTCAAAATATTATAAAATAAACTTGTTTGAAAATATTGTCATAATGAATCAGTTTTGTAACTTACTAAATGTATTGTACATTGTCAGTTTAAGAATTGTTGAGAATAGATCAATATTCAAATAGAGATAAAAAGTGAATGGAAATTTTTATGGAATACGTGCATTCAGGTATGAAGAAAATCTCGATGTCAGAATCTTCGTCGGATATGATGGAATTAGAAGAAGGTACCTTATTCTCTCATCAGGAGATTACGAAGAAGTCAAATTGCAACCCTCGCCACAATAATAATATCAATCCAGCTTGCATGAGTATCGAGACTGACGTCTGACTACTAGGTATGCATTGTAAATTTAATATAATATCCACGTGATACTTATATCGATATCGATATTGCAATAGATATTTTTATTTCCTATTTCGGATCGATTATAGTGAAGGAGATGATGGCAGCGTGGTGGCCGTTATTGAGCCAATTGTCAAAGGGATGCATCTGCATTTCCCTGCGATGCCTGACATAGGCCTCCTTCACTCGTCATCATTCACTAGTCATAAGCGGCTGGCATCACTCGCTAGCCTGTCCAGGTCCGTCATTGCGAGGGGCATCTTAGGTCAAAAAATACGCGAAGGATCATCAGGATTATGATCCGATTTTCCTTTGGATTTTCCTTTGGAGATCCGATCTGGCAGCTTTTTCCATCTGAGACATTGGAAAAACAGAAGAGAGTGAGGTGGATCCAAGAGTGTGAAGAGCTGAGATGGGGATAAATCTATAATCCGTTTTCGAGACGTCATCATCTTTTCCACCTTCTCAACGAGCTTGTGCCCCGCGTAAGGACCCACGTGCGAACGAAGGGGACGGGATATTCCTTGTCTGCGTGCGAGCGTGCACGCGTGCGGCCCAACCCCCGACACCACCGACTCCAGTGTTCAAAACAAAAAAAAATAAAGATGTAACAAATGATACCAAAGAAACATCTTGGCGTTTCGTATAAGCGCTGTCGAGTATCCCCCCGTCCTTACGGGCTCCTCCGCCTTTCAAAATACCAAACAGGTGAAATAAAGAAGGGGGAGCCGGTGAAACGGAAGCAACAAATGGGGATTGTACCAGATAATACTATATTAATTATTATCAATATAAATTAATTGATTACCGTACATATAGGTGAGGATAAATTAACAAAGTACGTTTTATGATTATCATAAATGCGAAAATGTTTAGAAAATGCTGCTTGCGATGAAAAAAAGAAAGCGACAAGAAAACTTGTAAAAGATGCATTAAAAATGTAGAACTGAATGATAACTACAGAGGCAAAGAGAAAAAGAGAGAAAGAGAGAGAGGCAAAAGGGAACGAAAAAAAGAGAAAAAGATGGAGTGTGTGTACGGCGTAGACTGTTCTATTCCTTTGTTTTTCTTTTTTTAAACAAAGGATATTGAGAAAATCGATTTTCTAATCAATTTGCCATTGTATGATATGTTATTCGATAATAGGATTTATTTTTTATCTTATTACATTCATGCACTTGCACATATAACATAATTAAATGCTGATAAAATGATAATGTTAACGTTGGTTGATGAGGTTGAATTATTTTTTAAAAAACGAAAAATAGATTTCAATTTCAGATTATTGATTATTGATGACCATAATCGGATATTTACAAAAACGATGATACAAATAATTTTTATGATACTCCAAAAAAATATGTGAAAAATTACTTTAGCAATTCTAAATTACACCCCCGCTGCTTAAAATGATAAAATATGTAGAAATTACTATATAGATTACATTTTTCATGAAAATCATTCATTGATATTGAAATTACAATAATTTTATGTTATGATTACATTAAAATTCTTAACATATGTAAGAAATAGCTATTCGCTTATTCAAAATTATCTTTACGCTTAGATATATCTAAACAAAGAGAAATTACGTACCAGTATTAAGTGACGGGGGTGGAAATATTCTGAATAGCGAATTCCGAGATATTATACAATAGATCGAATATGAATAAAGACGGTATATATGAGCAATTGTAATGATAAGAAACGTCCAAAAAAAAAATAAAACCGAAGATGTCTGCCAGTGGCGCACGAATTTTATGCCCAAATCATAATTTCAATCTCTCAAATATGCAATTTGATATTTCTGTCTTCGTGTATAATATGATAACGATTTCCTGAAAATCGTGGATGATTGCTTGCAGAAGCAAAATAATGATGATAATTAGCATGCACAACGCGTTTGAAACACGTCTGTTAATAATTTGTGTACATTATGTTGTTCGTCTTGATTAAAGCTCAAAAATAAAAGAATCACTAAGTGATTTCTTATATAATTTTTAATTAAAAAAAGTATCTTTTTCATAATAAAAAATAGAAACTTGTGAAATGTTAAAAAAAACTTATATTATTCTTATAGTTTTTCTTTTCTTTTTTTATGAGTAAATTTTTTATCGAATTAATAATTCTTTGTAAAAGTGATTTCTAATTTGTTCGAAAAAACATTATTATATGTTAGTTTGATGACAAAAAAAGAAGCTGTAATTTCGAATTATAAGTTAAACAACAATATAATTCATGTCAAAAAGGAAAAGGAAAAGGAAGATATGTGATATTGAGATATTGTCTGTGGAGAACGAATTGGCATGCCAATCGATCCTCGCATCCAATCACACGGAGTATTTTCTGTTCGTCTTTTTCCGTACGACGAAAGTACGTTGCAGAATTGCCAAGACTGCCATTTCACATCTCTTAATTTACATCGCGTCAAAGAGTAATCCCAAGTACATTCTATGGAGTCAAACCGACTCGATTCGATCGATCTTCGATATGCTGATTCGATCTAAATTTTAAAGTCGACACATGGGACGTATCTTCGCTCGCATAGAGTTCAAGAAATCACGAGAAAGAAATCTGTAAAAGAAAAAATGCAAAGTCATTGTTCCATTTCTTAAAGTTATCAATTTTCAATTCGATTTAAAAAAAAGGATGAAATTGCTCAAACATAAACTTTTTCAGTAAAAGTGTAATTAATATATAGTATATTAATTACACTTATTAATATATATTATTAATATATATTAATTACACTTTATATATATATATATATATATTCAGTAAAAGTGTAATTAATATATAGTATATATATATATATAATTAATATTAATATATTCTTTTCTAATTACACTTTTTTTACTAATTACACTTTTCATTTATTGTCATGAAAAGTTAATAGTAAAAGCTAATTAAAATTTTGTCAAGGAAAGATTTTATTTAAATCATTATACTTGATTTGATACTGGAGGAGTTTACTATTTTTGTTTAGAACAGAAAGATGTAAGGCATGTAATTTAAGGCTGATACATAATGAAGAGATCGAATAAAATATAGAAGCAGAAATTAAAGAACTAGCTAATAACTTACCATAAAGAATAAAATAGTTTTCTTTATTCGTAGTTAACACACGCGAAAAAAAATAGTTGCTGTCGAATGGAACAATTTCGATCTACCATAATCATCAATCTTTCATAATATGAAAATTAATAAAATGATTAGAAGAGGTATTTAATTAGAAAATAAATGTGATTAAAAAATCAGGTATTATTAATATTCTCCGTTTCTTAGAGCTGAATAGTCTTGCACTGTAACTGATGAAAAAGGAATATAAGAATTGCATTGATTATGGACATATATTAATTGTTCATTAGTTATAAAATATTAAAAAAAAATATTTTTTATTTAGTATTAAAATATTTTTCAATGTTTGCTGATACCAAGTTATATTGGTTGTTCTTATATTTCATTGTGTATCAGCCGTTTCAAGCAAGCAATCAATTACGTGGAAAACAACGAAGCAAGTAACCACTTCAAAAGAAAAATAACAATTCGTTTTTATTAGGTAATTTTAGAAGTGGATTTAACAGATGACTGATCTCGTCTTTTAACAGACACAATGTTGATAACGAAATTTTAGTCCTCAGTATGATAGAGATTGCAAAAGAGATAGAAAGATGAGATATGCGTGCACGCACGTTTGTGTGTATGTGTGCGTACGTGTGTGTGTGTGTGTGTGTGTGTGTGTGCGTGCATGCGTGCGTGCGTGCGTGCG
>NW_012130131.1:382730-385655 GCF_000143395.1 Atta cephalotes
GTGTGTGTGTGTGTGTGTGTGTGTGTGTGTGTGTGTGTGTGTGTGTGTGTGTGTGTGTGTGTGTGTGTGTGTGTATGTGTGTATGTGTGTGTGTGTGAAAGAGAGAGAGAGAGAAAGAAATAAAATAACATTACTTATACAATAATTACACGAAGATTTACGTTATCCGCTTTCAATACTCAAATTTTTCGCCTTGTTGATTTAGTCTGAGAAAAGACATAGAAGTAATAAAAAAAGAAATGTAAAAAAATTGTACATCAAACTATCAGCCTAGTTAAAATCAAGAAAAAAAAAGATGAAGAAAAAAGAGTAAGAGAAAGAAAATGCGTAAGAGCAAGTGATAAGAAAGTGAAAAAATATTTCGAAACGATAAATTTATTACTACTACTATTATTCTTACTACTATCACTACAACCAATCACTGCAACCATTACTATTATTATTACTACTACTATTACTATTACTTATTACTACTACTTACTATTATTAACTACTAATTATTATTACTATTACAACTACTGCTGCTATTACTATCAAACAAAAAAAAAACTACTGCTACGTGAAGTATTTAGGTAACAAGAAACAATTTCGTTAGGCAGCCAGTAGTTAGAGTACATGAACATAGCAGTTAGGTGGCGAACTACATCATCGTTGTTGCTACGTCGGATTTATGAATAATATTCGTATCAAAATTTCAAGTAGATTCCATCAAGTCAAAACGATTGTAAATAGTATGATTGAAAAAATACGAAAAGATAGAGAAAATTGTCAGATAGAGAAAATATTAGAAAATGCCAGATACATTATTATTCTGTTTTTTCATCGGATTTTCGTCACTTAAAAATAAACGCAAAGTGGAGCTTTTATGACGAGTTTTCGTCATAAAAATGAATAGGTTTCGTTATCTGATTTTTCTTATTTCAAAAATTTCTTATTAAAATTGCTCAGAAATTAATTTCAAATAATAATTACATTATCTTTAATATATATCTTTTATTTAATTCATCCTTTAATAAATTAAATCCTTTAATAAATTAAACAAATTAGATTAAAATTTTATTAAAATATGAGGCAATAACTGTTCTAAAAATTTTTGATATCATAAACAAAATTATCTATTCATCAAGAAATTATATGAAAATATTGGAATTCGATTTAGTTAGTAATTTTGAAATTATTTTCGGTCTCTAAAAATCGTCACATTAAAGCGAATTCTTGAAAATCCATTGAACTTCCATCATGTATTTTAATTATTCAAACAAAGAAAGAAGAAAAAAATCTAAGATATGTCGCGACAGTGTAATTTTCATTTTGTGCACTGTAAGCATGAAAATGGCTTTGACTTTTTCAAATAACACAGAATGAGTGAGTGGAAGTAGTCGTTGATCTTTTTATAAAATTGAGTTACTTGTATTCTGTTCCAGAGGAAGAGGACGGAATATTTTTTTAATGATCTTTTTCATAGTTTTGTAAGAATTGATGAAGCGATTGTTAATTAAAAAGCGTCTCCTTCACCAACGATCGAAGAAAAAAATAGAAAAAGAGAAAAAGGACAAAAAGCGTGAATGAACGCGTAAATACAAAGAAGCAAAAGAAAGAAAGAATGTATTGCGTGCATGAGAATGAGTGAGAGGAAGAAAGAAATTATTATTGGTAATGAATTATGCGAGTCGAAGATGCATTCCGAAAAAACTAGATAAAAATTAAAAAAAGAAAAGAATTAGTCTCTCGCTACGAAGCTAAAATTATATTTCGCTATCGCTATAGAATGAAATGATTCGTCGCTACTAATTAATTAAATACGAAAAAGAGAAGCGAAGAGGAAATAATCGGCGCACCGTCGAATTCTTGAGTAACAAAAAGATTAACTAATAGTACTAATAGTAATAATAAAATAACACATATATCAGATTGGGCAAGATATTACGAATATTATTATTCCATGAAGATAAAGCAAATAAATTAAAAGCAGATTAGAGTGCCGGCATCACTCTCGAGCATCCCCCGTCCTTTCTGGGCCCTTTTTGGATTGTCACGATCGATCCTTCCTTGCTCGATCTTACGCGATCAATATCGAACTAAAATAGCAATAAATTGCTGAAATTAATCATATGATATCACATACAAATAATAACGAATGCAGATTGTATTACATAAGATCGATATGTGAAAGGTAGGATCAATTGTCATAAATCCTTGCGCATTTAAAAGATAGGATCAATTGTCATAAATCCTTGCGCATAAAAAAGGATAATTATGGCGTGAAAGATGCTCGTATGTTCATGTAAAAAGAAGAACATAAAAGGAGAATATATTTAAAAAATTGAAGAGTTGATGAAAATGAGAAATAAGAAGCAAGTGCGAGCGCTCGTAGATCGAGACGATCGCTCGTAGATCGAGACGATCGCTTTCAAGTGATATATTTAGGTATTATATGGGTCAAACGTATTAAAGCTGAAAAACAATGTAGTATAAGAACTGAAGCGAATGTTTGTTATCTCTCGGGTAACGTTTTCGACGATTGATTTATGCCGCGATGAGTATTATGTGTAAATGCATGTAGATATATCATATACAGGGCAAATCGTAAAGCGCGAAAATCAGTAGCAAAATTATATTCTTCGATGAATATGTGTACAGTTGGATTTCAAAAATTTTTTTAAATCATTACAGTTTTTATAATCAAGTTTGAATAAGCTTGCTAAGTATTGCATTAAATTTTTTCTGTTCAAGATTCATTTTTGCTAAAACATCTTTAAAAAAAAGTTTCCAAATTCATCGTGGAATAAATATCTGTTACCGATTCTCAAATTTAACGAAATACCCTATATATCATGTACATGTGTGATATGAAAAGAAATATATATATATATATATATATATATATATATATACATACATATATACTAGAATATATATATATAT
>NW_012130131.1:389445-394535 GCF_000143395.1 Atta cephalotes
GAGAGAGAGAGAGAGAATGTGTGTGTGTGTGTGTGTGTGTGTGTGTGTGTGTGTATGTGTGTGTGTGTGTGTGTGTGTGAAAAAAGAGAGAGAACTTAGTAATGCATCGCAATAGCAATTACAAAATGGAAGACAGAAAAGAAGGCAAAGAAAAACTGAAAAATCGGCATTAAACATTCATGTTATTAATAAATTAATTATTAAGAAAAATTAAGTAATAATTAAAAATAGTAATAACAAGTAATGAATAATAAAAACTAATAAGAATATGTTAATAATAATCAATAAGTGTGTGTGTCATGAATGCGCGCCACGTTTTCTTCGCGATACATTGAATGTACATTATTATTATAAATGATTCCGTATCTCTGTTTGTACGTGTTTTATCAAAGAAAAAAAGAAAGAGAAGGAGAAACAATGAGTAATAAGCGAATTACAGAATACATTTAGTGGTGTATAATTATAAATCAGAAAAAAGATGTATACTCTTATAACGGTACTAGCTCACAAATATCCTGCCGAGTTGCCCCGAGTTATGCTAAGAACCACCTGGCACGTTTTCACAAACAAAAAATTTATTAAGTTTATAAGCGCTAAGAGAAGTTAAGTCCATCGCCTTATTCAGAATTAAATAAACTATGAATAAATGAAAGAAAGAAAAAAAGAAAAAAAGGAAAAGACAATAGAAGGAAATAGTGAAAAGAGAAAAAGGAAAAAACGTAAGACAAAGAAAAGTAAACAAGAAAAGAATGTGAAAGAAAAATTAAAAAAAATATAAACTATATAACGGAAAATCTAAACATATGAAATGAGAAAAGACAGCATATACGTACAATACCTATAATCTATTTTTCGCTTGCGACACACACACATATATATACTCATATACACACAATGATCCTACGTAATAATTATTACGATTATTATGATTAAAAAGAAAAGCAAAAAAGCTGCTAATTTTTCTAATGAGCTCGCGGACGCTGTTGGAAAACGACTGATGTCCTACGTTTTCCTGCAGCAATGTTTTATAAAAGCACTATTTCTATATTGCGCAACGAGTTGCGTTCCAAATAAAATAAAAAAAATGTTCCAAATTAAATAAAAGATGGAAAAAGAAAAATTCAGCATAATTATTTGCCAATTTTAGCGAAATTATACAATTAAAGGAAAAAAAAGGAAGATATAAAATGACACAACACACGAGACTCGATAATGAATTTGTATAATTAAGAAGAGATCTTTTTGTAATTTCTTATAGATAATTCGATAAATTCTTCGGAATTGTTAGAGAAATTTGGATAAATAATAGATCTTTAAATTTGCAAAGTTTGATTTCTTTACAGAAATCTGCAAATCCTTAGTATCTATTCAAATATGGTATGCATGATTTAAATCTTTGATGTTATCAATTTATCTAAATTTTATATCTAAATTTTTATCTTTTTTTATATTCATTATCGTGATTCGTGCATCTTTTGCCATAGATTGAGAACTGACAGAAATCAAATTCCGTTAGTCGGGTACCAAAGCACTCAGGGCAACGATTAATATTAATTTTATTTATACGATGATCTATTTTTGTTGAACATTTATTACACTAAATGAAATGTTTATTACGCTATGAAAATTTACGCGCAATATTGAATACATTCGTAGCTATTACGAAATAAATAAATAAAAAGTTCTTCTAATTATTAATAATTAACTCTTTTTGAAAAAATAATCATGCAGTTTATAACGGATGAAACGTTATTTTGTATTGCTATCTTACGCTCAAAATCTTTATAATTTAACAATGTATTTGTAAAAAATACTTTCTGTTTTTTTCTTTTTTGTTTTACTACATCAAGTTTTGAATGTGATTTTTTTCATGTTCTACATGAAAAAGTGCATAAATAATTGAGAGAAACTAATGATATGAAATTATGTCTGTTCGCGCAAATTAAAATTGCCGCCACGTTAGTAATTTATTGATAAAAGATCATCAGTAAAACTATAAACTGAAAAGGATGAAAGGAAAAGAATTTGAAGGGACTGAGAAAGAGTTTTTACAAAAGCTATAAACATGCATTGAAGAAAATCATGCGTGCTTATTGAATATCATGACAAGCATATCTAATAATACCAACACCAAAGAATACTAAGAAAATGAAAATAAGAATGAGAAAAGTTAGTTTAAAAAAAGAAATTTAAATAAATTACAAGAGAAAGATAATTAAAGAAAGAAAGGTTTTGAAAGATAATAAAAATAAAAATTTCTTTTATATATAAAAGAAAAAACATGAAAATTAATTAATTAAATTTGTTATAAATTGATATATGGGTGCATTATTGCAATTTCACAATTATGTTTATGAAATCACGAAATGTTGATAAGGACTATGTACAGTATTTGGAAATAAGTGCGATAAAAATCGATTTATTAGTCAAATCCATACGCATTGGAACGAAATGATCCTTATTCACTAGCCGTGTACTAAGGGCAGCCTTGTAGTGTTTATATAGTCCATTTGTTAATGTTTCAGATATTTTATTAAATGTTGATATAATGCTCTATATACTGTAACATTCCTTATTTGTGTTGGAACCTGTTTAATGTCTTTAACCCTTTATACATTGTAAACTTAATATGATCTAATTTTATATTTAATATGATCTAAATATAATAAATTGTTTAGTGATTAATGCTAATTTATTTGTTATACAAGTGATAAAATTTTTTGAAATTTTTATTTAACTAGTAACATTTATATTTACGTAATAGATAAATAATAATTTTTAAGGCTTAATCCGAGTTATATAATGTAGAAATGACTTAGATTGTTACAAACATACAAATTTCTCAAATTATAATTTATATGGAAAGTATTATAAAGGGTTAAAATTATGCGCTCCACCCGTATTAGCCAACTGATTGGTCAACTGTTCATTAGCAATCATTAGGATGTATGTGAATATTGCATAATTCGAATGTATTCGCGAGAACTTCGGAAATCGCTTAGAAGATTCGAAGGTTCTAACAAATTAAAACATAAGTCTTGCGTGAATAAGAATCTACATGCATTCTAATTAATTAAATAATTAAGTCTTTTCTCGCTTTAAACAATTTAAAATGCATACAAGTCTATGGAAATATTCTCGAAAGATCTGATACAGTTACAATACTCCAAAGTAAATCGAATTATTGTGATTTGCGAAAAATGAAGGAGGGGATGAAAATAAAGTAAATGTGAGAAGAAAATTCTGAAAGGATAAATATTGGAATGAAAGATTACTCGATTACACGTAAATTCTTATTGTATTAGTTTTTTAATTATTTCTTATGCAACATATAAACAATTCTCTCTAACTTTAATTTGTAATTTTGTTCAATAATTCATTGATTTAAGATCGATTGTTTTCACAATTTATATCACAAGTAAACAAATGAAAGAAAACTATTCAATTTTATTAATTTTGTAATAACTATAAGTGCCACTTGCGCGATTTAACCGTTTGACTGCTAAAATATATCTTCAGTCATGATTTTCAATACTTTTGTATAATATACATAATTCTGTTTTTTATCAGAAATCCGAATTTTTTTATCAATGATTTGAATTTATCACTTATTGATTATATATTGATTATTTCGACAATTTAATTTTTTTGACATTTTTACAATATTCAGTTTCAAATTGAGTTCTCTTGTATTTATATAATTTATGTTAGATCCTGTCGATTTAATTAAATTCTTCAGAATCTGTATAGCTGCAATTAATGTTAAAAGAGAGTATTCTCTAAAACTTTTAGATTGAAAGATCACTCTAAAAAGTGTAATCTCACTTTTAAAGAAAATTGAGCTATTCTTTTTCCAGCTTAACCCCTTTAAAGTGAGATTCCACTTTAAAAATTTAGAGAGATATACATAATATATAGACATATATTTTTTATTATATTAAAGATTCTCTCGCATTCAAACGGTTAATTAGAGACTCTCCGATTCGCATAACTGAAGAGTTCTTTGCTGCCAATTAATTATTATTAATTAGAGATAGTCTGATGCTAAGCCATTGCTATGAAATCAAATAAGCGCTTAGCCGCGCTGAAAATTTTCCAATTGCATGCAAGGAAAAACCGATTTCACACGAATCACACAAATTAACATTTTATAATTTCTTTTTTATATTAATGACATTGTTGTATTTGTGTGTAAAAATTTTGGCATAAGAAAATTTATCTTTGTTCATTATTTGCTAGCGATCAATTTAAATCGTTAAATTCCTTGTGAACTTTCTGTGGAGTAAAGTTCTTTGAAATTGTAGAATATATACGATCAAATCAGCTAGCGATTGAATGTAATAATTCAAGTGTAAACTTGTTATAATATTACGATAGAATCAATTGAAATCAATTGAGTTCTAAACTAATTGTGAGAGTTTAAATTATTTGCAATTTGTGTGAGATCGGATAGAAAGAAAAAAAAATTCATGCGGCACCTTTGCTAATAGTTGCAAAACACTAAAAGGATCACGAATGGTCCTGAGTCCATAGAAATGGCAACATAAGCTATGGTTCGCTTAATTTTACAAATGCTTTAAAGCATTTGTTGGTTGAATTAGTAAAATTTTTTCTTTTAATTGGTTAATTTAATCAAATGCTTCGAAGTACTTGTAGCGTTAAGAGAGTACACTCATAATTACGATATTTTTTAAATATTGATCTTTTCCAACTTTAGAAATGGCAAAATAATCAGTAGTATATACAAAAATATACATGTTTACTGTTTTTATTATTAATCATAATATAATGATAATTTAGAAATTTAATTGACAGAAAATATTGACTTTTGTTATTTCTAAAGATGGCAATATAATATCGATAATTAAGAAATATCTATTATATGTAACTGGCAGAATCTTAATATTGCTACTCTAAGCCCATTTGTACACGCCACGAGAAAACGCTCACAAATAATTTATAACAATTTATAAATAAATTGGCATATCAGTGAGAGAAAGAGAGAGGGGGGGAGGGAGGGAGAGAGAGAGAGAGAGAGAGAGAATGTGTGTGTGTGTGTGTGTGTGTGTGTGTGTGTGTGTGTGTGGTGG
>NW_012130131.1:397922-400260 GCF_000143395.1 Atta cephalotes
CATAAGCCAATATAAGTAAGAATAAGTGAGTAAGTTAGTAGATGAATGACAGCGAAAGAGAGAGAGAGAGATAGAGAGAGAGAGAGACTGTGTGTGCGCGCGCGCGCGCGCGCGTATGTGTGTGTGTGTGTGTGTGTGTGTGTGTGTGTGTGTAAAAAAACAATTGCACCTCGACCGAATTTAAATCTATAATTTCTTCTCACACCTCTGCGCAGTGTTTTGGGCTCTTCCGTCCAATACGCGATGTACCACTGTCATAATTTATTTAATTTTTGCAAATCTACGTACAATAAAATTGTTATTGCTGAAATGATATAAGTATGTAAAATATATATATTGTACATTTTGACCTTCGTTCTAAAAAAGCATTATTAAGGTCTCGCTGGACCAGGATTCCTGCCGTCCTGGCGTGTGTTGTAATTGTATATGTACATATACATGCGCGTATTTTTTAATATCAGACGGTACTTTACTCAATAATTAGGATTGCTTATTAGAGGGTATGTATATTTATATATAAATATAAAAACATCAGGTATATATATATATGTGTATATATACATACATATATAAATATATATACGCATACGCGTGCACGCGTGCGAGCGCGAGCGTGATCGCGCGCGCGCGAATTCGTGCACGCGTGCACACATATTACGCGATAAATGAGAGTGGCATTCCCGACGCCATTGTCTGCGATGAACGATCTTCGAAAGGAATAAAGCACTTTCACGTAGTAATGTGTTTCTATTCGACAAATCCTCCATTAAACTATTAAAATTTTCATCGCTTTCGTCATCTTAAACGCTCGTTGGAAATCATTCTAACTCAATTGTTAATCATTCTTAAATCTCATTAAAAAAGCTTCATTAATAGGATGTAGCATTTTTTTTAAACTTTGAAATTTGTGGATGTTCGGACGACCAAAATCGAGCGTACATTGGACATCTATAGAATGTTTATGTGCTATCTGGACATTTCATAGCACCTTGCCAGATTCCGGCTTGCACTACCGCTTGCGTAGCGCGTCATAGGAGAAAAATGGGAATAGATACCGATAGTTATAGTTATAGCTGAGTACGTGGGCTCATAGCTATAGCTATCAATAACTATCTCTACTCTTTTACTATCATGCATTACCAAGTGGTAGAACAAGCCGAAATCTGACATACTGCATCTATAAGGTCTATTTTTTTATTACTGCTCTCTAAACTGGTGCACGATGCAATAAGCATTGAAACAAATATATGTTTGTTTCATTTCAACTTATTGCACCACGTGCACTGATTCAAAGAGTACAATAATAAAAATTGATTCCTTTCAAAATCAATGTCTTAATCCGTCCTAACTATGATCCTCAACGTTTTGAATCATTAAACTACTGTAGTGTACAATAATCTTAAATGGAATATCGTCGTATATAATGATGAATCCTTTCTAATTTCAAATCTGTAAACACTTCTGCATATTCAAAAATAATTCCAGACACTCCTGCACCGACATTTTACCGACTCATTCGATACCAATCTAACTCCTCCAAGAAAAATTTTTTTACAATGTTTATTTTGTATTTATGTGTAAAGATCATGAGGATTCATTAATCTTTATAATCTGGAATTCACTAATAAACTTTTATACTATCTTTCGAATATATTTAGAGATCTTTATGCGAGCTTCAGTAATGATTCAATCATAATGATTCTCTTCACAAGAATCGTCCAAGAAATTAATGAAATTTATTTTAATGCTAACTATGTTTAATGATGTTATTTCTATTACTTAGTATTCTATAAAGCATCACTAGTAATGTGTTATGAAATTAACATCATTTTTATATACATCAGCATTTAATGGAGAAAAAAAAAATTTGTAACTTTTATTATCTGAACCTAGGTATTAATGAAAAAAGCATGACAAAAAATACTTTAATTTATTAAATTATTTTTAAAGTCTTAATTTACACAATAATAAATGATATTGTAAAAAGAACTAATAAAATTTTTGTTATCCTATTTATTTCATGATTCAAATTCCGTCAAAGATAATTCCTTATTTACATTTATAAAATTTTCAAGAGAAAAGCGTAATGAAAAACAAAATTAAATTACAATAAATATAACATAATAAGCAGAAAAATTTATTATGACAATTAAAAGTTGCCATGAGAGAGAAAGAGAGAGAGAGAGAGAGAGAGAGAGAGAGAGAGAGAGAGAGAGAGAGAGAGAGAGAGAGAGAGAGTAGTAGTAGTGTACGTTACCGTTTACCCGTTTTACCCGTTTTTACCCGTTTTACCCGTTTTAACCGTTTAACCGGTTAAACGTTTAAACGTTTAAACCGT
>NW_012130131.1:400280-413621 GCF_000143395.1 Atta cephalotes
AGAGAGAGAGAGAAAGAGAGAGATTATGCTGTAATTCCGCCCTTCCTTTTCCCTTTTTCCTAGAGGAACAATTTAAAACTTATTTCTTGTTGCGATATTAGAAAGTTAGGTGAAATCATATTAATTGATTTTAATTACTTACTTAGAAAACTTGAATAGCGCAGTAGATGCAACTATGAAAATCTTCTCTATCTTCTTACATTCACTACTATTCTCTCCTTCTACCCTTAAGTATCAATCGTCTACATTGCTGCAACATTTTTGTCTTTGAATCAATTAATTACACGTTCATTTAATCTTTAATCGATAGGGAGAGAATCTCAGAAAAACTTTATTGTATTGTATTACATTATAAGCTGAATTGAGATGTATTTTTTACGACATCTGCTGTCAACATAGCATGATATTTTATAGTATTCGATCACATCAATAATGATAGAGGAGAATAGTAAAAATAATTATTTATTTTCTTTAACAAACATCAATTATTGAGACACATAATTATTTTTTGGAGAATAATTTGTTTAATTAAATTATAATATGAAATAGCCAATTACCATCAAATTTGTTTCAGTATTACATTTATTAGGGTAACTTATTAGGGTATATACAGAGCACCTCTAACAAAAATTTAATTTATTAAGTATTATTTACTATTTTTAAGGTAAACGAATTATATTAATAAACTTTATATTGTCTATGATGAAAAAAATATTTAAAAAATCACAAATATTTATTTTTCGTATTAAGAAAAGAACTTTCTGAAACCTTGCATTTTTAATGTATATTCCATCTAGGGATAGGATAGGCTTATAGGAAAGGGGAGTATGTACGGCTTATGAAAAAAATTTACAAATAATGCTTATAAATAAGACTTAAAATGACACAATAACTTATAAAATATGTTTACAAAATTTTATTAAGGAGTAAGAGTGATAAATATGTATATGGAGTAATAGATAATAATAATTACAATCTTCCTACATACATATATTATAAGTATTATTACTTGAGGTACATATTTCATGTAATGCATTTATTGCATTTGGTGTACTGAATCCAATCTGCGCACTTTATACGCTTTGGACATAAATCCCACCCGCTAAAAATGCCGTATATCTCAAACAAATGGAATATACAAGATAACAAATTAAGAATACAAAAGCAAAGCACTTGTATTTTGCTATATAACATGTTTTACTATTCCTTTACACTATATGTATCATGAAAGAATTAAGTCTTTTACACGCCCTACAGTAATCATTTTATGTATATTACGAGGGTTATTCGGAAAATAAGATTACAAGGCGCGTAGTTCTCATAGGAAAATATGTTTTTCGAAGTTAGTACCATTGCTGTGTAGTGGGGAGCCAGCTGAAACAAATGAGCGATGCCGGATGTCAGTAGCTTCCCAACTCTCGTTGTGATGAAGGTTTAAGATGAGCGCCCTTATTTCGTTTCCCGCCAAGTGCAAAGTGCGCGCTGTAATACGCTGCCTGCAAAGGGAATGAACGCCCGGGTTTACCATCATACCCCAGAAAGCAAACGACAATCAATGCAGTGGCGCCATATTTTTCTTCAGCAAAAAAATTCAAAACTCAACAATCAGTTCAAAAAATCATGGCGACAGTTTTCTGGGACAGAAAAAAAGTTCTGCTCGTCGAATTTTTATAGAAAGGTGAGACAATCAACGCTGCAAGATACTGTAAGGAGATACTTCAGGAAACTTCGCAGAACTATACAAAACAAACGTGAGATGCTGACGAAGGGAGTCTGTCTCTTTCATGATAATGCTCGTCCGCACACCGCTCGTGCAACGCAAGAGTTGTTGACCTCATTTGATTGGGATATTTTAAATCACCTCTCTTACAGCCTCGATCTCGCACGTAGCGATTATCATCTCTTCAATAAATTAAAGAAACATCTGAGTGGAAAACTTTTGCGATGACAACGAGGTGAAAATCAAAGTGCAGAACTGACTAAAAGAGGTGGCGGGAGATCCTGAAACAGAAATAAAAAAACTCGTCTCACGGTTGACAAAATGTATTGAAGTAAATGGAGATTATGTGGAAAAATAATGTAATATCTATACTATAATCCTTGTAAGTTTCATTAAAATATATGCATGTTTGTATTTTTAAAAAATCTTGTAACCTTACTTTTTGGATAACTCTCTATAATTTATGATAACGCTATCTATTACAGTGATCAATCGATTCAACTCACAATAATTTCATTAACATTAACAGTAAGAAATTAAAATCATAACACAGTACTAATATAACATAAAGACATGTAATAGTTGCGGGAAAATTACCCCCCCTTCCCTCCTTCTATTTTTTCTGACTTTTACGGCGCTAAATCCCAGCGCTACGTATTTGCCGGAGTTACTCTATGTATTGTAATGTTGCAGTTTTGTTGCGGCGTCGCAGCGACTCTTCGCCGTTACAAAGTGCGAATTCGCGTACGCCTTAGGCCAGAAATTGCGAGCGAGTGAAATCTCCTGGAGACTGCGTACGAAAATTGCAATTGATACTAATTATTCCCAGTGTTTTATTTGATATAAAATTCGGAGGCGGCCACTAAAAGAAGGCCAGCCAGAAAAATCCGCGGAGATGCGAGGCGCATCACAAGATTCCTGTACGAGAGTCGTTTGAAAAGTTTTGAGTTTTCTTAACTTGAAGATGGCATTACTCGTTAAAATAATTCTAGTACTACAATCGTATATGCTTTGAAAGATAATTGTGAAAATTGTTGCCATTGTGGACGCTCAGTTGTTATTTGACAGTCATTTGTGTCAGTCGATTTGTGTCAGTATTTTTGTAAAAATGGAAAAAATTGAACATCGATGATCGATAACAAAAATTTATGAATTGCAGTTCGAATTAATTAACTACCCATCGTATTTATCAGATCTGATTCTCAACGACTTTTTCCTATTTCCTAGGCTCAAAGTTAGGCTCAGAGGACACAGATTTTCAAATGAAAACATTAACATCGATTAGCACAAATGACTCTCAAACAATAACTGAGTTCAAAATAGCTATAATTTTCACAGGCAAATTTCACTTGCAAAACACGTACAATTGTAGTACCAGAATGGTTTTGACGAATAATAGCCATCTTTATGTTGAGGTTCAGAACTTTTCAAATCCTCGATTTATTCGCGTCGTATGCTCCAGCATATTTCAATGCGCTCTTGCTATAGCTCCTGCTCAATGAGCGCGTTAGAGTTAATAAATAAATGCTATGATAGGAACATTTTAGAGCATGTTAGAGTATGCGACGCGAACAAATTTTTGATCTTGCGTATAAAGGGCTGCGAGCCCGCTAATTAGTCGCGACAACGCGCAATGCGGCTGCGTATCTCCATGAGGGGGATAATGAATTGATTGCATATCAATCGAGATCCTGCTCGTCCTCTTCCATTGCGAACTAGCAAACCTAGACATTCTGGCCAGGCAAAAACTTGAAAAAAGGGAAATCCCGGATTTTAGACAACGTAATACAATCGGCGAGATTGTCCTTTTGTTCTGTATATCTGTAAAATTATATACAACGTAGTATAGAATTACCCTCGCGTTCTGTTGTCGGTACGCCAATTTGGATGTCCATCATAAGCACATTTTGGTGTATAGAATATGACCGGCGCAAAATGTAAGATTCCCGAACACATTGCAAGGAGCTACCAAGGATAAATTCGAGTCACGAGTATGAGTCTTCTGGAGATTACGAGTCGAAAGAACCATCGTATTGAGTGCGGCACGAAAATCAGCGCCGAGAACTCAAATCTTCGCGATTTTGATGCGAGGAATTTCGTATAGGTAAGCCGCAGAGCGGCTATATTCACGAGGAAAATTATTGTGCCGACTATTAGTGTAGAACATTGCAATGAATGGAATCTATTTGTGATTTGGTGAAGGCGCTCTTTTCTCAGTAAAGCGTGTCAGTGAGCTTAATGAGCTCGGCGTGTCGTGAGAATTTTTGGCAAGTGCTATCGGCGTAATATGTTTGTTCTCATCACGAGAAATTAATGTATCGCGTTCGCTCTCATAAAATTCGCTTTGATTGTAACGCTTTTGCGTCTGCACGTCATTCTGCAAGTATATCATGTGCATTTCCAGTGTGTACGTCGGGAAAATTGGAATTTTCTGTTCTGAATCTCGTGATAAATTATTCTATTTGGTAGCGTAAATGAGCATGAATATTGAGACTCATAGAATCATAGAATTGACTTTACGTTTTCTTTTATTCGCTACGCTAACATTACGATTATACTCGATTATATTCGATTTGCATTACGTCCAAATGTCGCACCAATTCCTTTGGTTCGAAGATTGGCGGAACTATCAAAGTAAACAGCACGATCTTCCCGCTTCGCATACGCCACCCAATAAGTACCTAGTCCATCAGCATTATTCAAATTTACAATACCGTTTTCGTTTCGATACACTCTCCCTATTGGTAAGGTAGTACGCATAAAAATACCGCTAAAATATGGAATACACATATGTTTTGCCAGTTGTTGCAGTTGTATGTTAATAATTATATCCTTCGGCATTTTTGGCAGCTGTTTAACGTTTTTTTTAATCTTTTTTATTTTTTCCGTTGTGACTCCTCGTCCACGCTTGAAGCGAGATAAACTCCATAATCTTCCATGACGCAATTATGACGTTTTAGTTCTTCCAACTGACGCTTTATTATCATTTATAGCTTTTGCGATTTCGTGCCGCTGATTAATGCCGAAAACTCTCAACAGTGGTAGAATAAGTAAGATACTAACACGTTTTATCACTGGTAATTTTTCATCGGTTTTTCTTCTTCTTTGTTATCCATAGTAATTTTCGTTTCGGCTTTCATAACCGCCCATATAGTAGTGGCAGCAACTCTCTCTTCAAGAGTCGAATCTTTCGCGGTAATTCATTTCCGCGCCTCCTCAGCTAGTATTTTATCAGCTACGTGTTGTTTCGTAAGATCTTTGTTTCGCGAATAAGCCGCGAATAAGCATGTCGTGTTCGCGATCCAACGCCACATCCAACGGATTAATGCCTCGATCGTTTCTAGCCAATCGCTTTTCTAAATGTGTATCTGGACCATAAAATTGATATAGGGAGATATGCAACTTGATCGGAAGTGCGTTTATCGCATGATTTAAAAAACTGCAACCTTTTGTTGTTGTTGTTGTTGTTGTTGTTATTGTTGATATTTGTATGTTGTACAATTTCTTATAAACGGCGCTAGACCAGCAATATGCATTCGATAGCAGGGCAAATTATAATGTTTCAAACACCGACGATATTGCTGAATCTCTAAATCAGCCTTTATTTGCTCGGGCCTTAATTTGTCCACAGTTGATCTATGTAATTTTTAAATTCTCGTAGCAAAATAATTTTTGATATATATTCCAACTCTTTGGCGATTAAACTATGTATATCACATTCCGACATGATAATAAGCATTTCGAATACTGAGCGGTTTCGCTTTGCTCTATAAATACATCCGCTCTCGATGTCGTTTTTTCAATTTCATGTATCAGTATCGTGAAGGGAGAAGATATGAAGTTCGTGCGATAAGTGACTAATGTCGACAATAAAATACAGACTGAAAAAGATATATGTAAGCATGAAAATATGCTGCCGATTTCTATACGTTGAATCATCTGTGATCAAACTACAGCAAAACAAACGTATTGATAAGTTTGCTGGAAAATCCACATGGCATATCTTTCGAGAACGTGTACGTGTACTCGAAGTCGTTGCAACAGCCAAAATATACTTGGAGAATTTATTAACCGATTGAAGAAATTGATTATTTTACATTGTCCAATAAAAATGTAGTATCATCGAACGAGACGCTTTCAAATTCCATTTTTGTCTTCGATGATGTGGCATGCGACAAGCAAGATGTGATCAAAGAGTTTTGCGGTGGATCGACACGCGGACGTCGACTGCTTCTATCTATGTCAGACGTATGCAAAGATACTGAAGCGTTTTATACGCAATGCAAATCTGTTGATCCTATTCAAACAGGACAATACCAATCTGAAATATATATAATGATGTAAACACCGACATATCTTATGAGAATTTCTGCGAACTGTGTCGTTGTTGTTGGCAACAAAAGTATGGATTCGTAGTGATAGATAAAGACAGTGCACTTATGAATGGACGATACAGAAAAGGATTTAATATGCGATACCTTAACGTGATTAGTCGTTGTCAATACGTCAACTACTTTCCTTTCAAGCAACATGGATAACAGCAAAAGCTCAAGGATCGCGAGAAGATAGTGAAACAAATTGCGAAAACGAGTGACTTAATTCGTAAAAAGTATCGCGGGTAAAAAAACCGGCAAAATAGAAGAAGATATAGCATTGGAGAAACATTTTAAGCATATCGTCAAACCTCTAAAATAGATTGTCGAAAACCAACCAATTAAGAAAGAAGTCAATGTTGTAAAAAAATATTAAGAAAAAGAAACCTGAAGCTAATGAAGATGTTCATGATGGAAGTGATAATGATAGTCTCTGAATGGATAATTCATGGCTTCAATTAACACCGTCGTCTAAAAAGCAATGTACATAAGAATCGAACGTTGAATTCCAATATGCCTGAACCACGCGAATTATTGTACGAACGTTCGCACATTTCCTTAATCGAAGACGTTATGAAACGCTCAATGAAATTGCCGCTTGAAATGTTAGTTAAACAATCTTTGCAAAGTTCGTGGCAAGTTCGTGAGGAATGGCATAATCAATTGGAGCACTACAAAAATACGTAAACATGCTTCTCGATGGTGATAAAGAAAATTGATGGCTTCAGCGAGAACGGCATAATGCTCGGTAACAAATATTTCGATGTAGACACGAATGATCATAGATGGAGTAAAGTACAAAGGTACATTTGGTTTGTACAAATTAATTTTCAAAAGAATCCCCCCCAATGACTATTTACACAGAGGATGATAAACTAATGTATAAAAGTATACTGTTGGCAACGAATGCTCACAGATGCTGTAATACTATTTATAATATAATATTGGGATAATCTAATATTGGGTAACAAAGGATACAAAGGAAATATAAGAATATAATAGCACCCTTGATATCGGGTAAGATACAAGTTGGAACAGACTACTACTACGAATCTAAACAACAAATCAGGTAAGAGTCGGAAAAAGTGTAATACCACATATCATGACCCTAAATGATAATAAAATCGATTATGTTTATTAGGATGATCCTAACAAGCTAATGAATCGTTTCCGATTGCTTGGACCTTGCGTCACAATGTCCAATAACGAAATATTATTTATTATCAAGGAACTTCATGAAGTTAACTTTATTATAAATTGAAACGGGATACACAGTTCATTTTAGTTGACATCGAAATGCCGATGAACAAGTTTGCGTAAGCAATATTGTAAGTAAGTAATTTGTAATATTTTACGCATTATAGCAATAATCATAACGTATCTGAGAAGAAAAGCCTCGAAAAGTGGCAACTGGTGGAAGAATTGCACGCTCCGGCGAGAGAAAATTTTCCACGCAGATGTGTCATAGTTTTCATTGGATATCTGTGGCAGACTGATATCGAGATGCGCTCTTACACACGATTCAATAAAGATTATCATTACATTCTTATCGTTATCAATGTGTTGAGTAAACGCATAGGCCGTATCGCTGAAAATTAAGAATGGAAATGAGATGGCTACAGCGATCGCGAAGATAATTCAAAACGACGGAAGATATTCGAAAAATTTGCAAACCGATATGGGAAAAAAATTTTATAACGCAAACGTGCAAAATCTTTTGAAAAATCACAACATAAATCATTATTCAACATATTCCATAATGAAGACATTTGTCGTTGAACGGTTCAATCGTACATTGAAAAATGTATATGTGGAAACAATTTACGCACAACAATGGAAATTATAAATGGATCGACTTGCTTTCACTCATGTCTGAGTACAACGCGCGAAAGCGAACTATCAGTATGCGGCCCATTGATGTAACTCCTCGATTGCTGACAAATTCTTAAGTACAGTAATGTAAAGGCTATCGCACTCGCACGATTCAAAATGGGTGATTCGGTACCTGTGATCAAATTCAAGACGATCTTTGAAGAAGGTTACACATCAAATTGAACCACGGAGGTATTTAAAATCAAAGTACAGAAAACTAACTCCATGACGTATCTATTGGAAGATTACCGCGGAAAATCCATTGCTGGAGGATTCTACGAGTCTATGAGTCATCGCGTCACTAATCCCAATATATATCTTATTGAAAAGGTGTTGCGTAAAAAAGGAGACAAGATTTACATGAAATGGCTGGGATTTGATAATTCACACAACTCTTGAATATACGAGGATAGTATGTTATAACAATAAAATTTATTACAAATTTATTACAAACTGTATAATTTTTTTCCTTACGTAAATATTAAATATGAACGTATTATACATATTATACATGCATACGTACACACGTACATATATATATATATATATATATATATATACGTACATACGTACATACATACGTATAAATGTATACATACTACATATAATACGTATTATATAACATATATAAATGTGTTTTATTAAAAATGCAAAAACAAAAAGAAATAAATTTATAATAATATTTTATAATGCCCCCAAGGCAGCGTGTCGGTAGAATCTGGTACACTATACCGCTTATTGTCGTGAGGACTTAGAGTGATTTTCTTTTCTGATATCATGTACACTCGTGTAGTTTCGATCTTATACACGACTGCATCATTCAAACGCGTGTAATCCTCAAACATTATGGATCTTGTCACAACATTGCTCTTGATACCTTTTGTCTTTTTCGTATCCTTCTTTCCTTCTGCATGGCATACATTTTCGTTCTAAGTCCTACGAATTCAGTTATAATTGCGCCGTTGTTCTCGTTCTTCATCAGGCTAGGAACTTTTTTGCTCGTGAGCGGAATACTGTATGCGTTGTCAATCGCGTAATCACTAATGTCGAATCTGTTAATATCGCGTTTCATAATGTCGTAGATGTTGTCACTCGATATGATAAATAAGACTGTTCGTATCAGTATACATAATTTCACATTTTTCGCCAAACAGTTGCCACGTACTTGTGGTGAAATTCATATAAACACATCTTGGATATATCAAGGATGCACATATTTACGCTTGTCGAACTTCATCTCGAATTTATACATTCAGTCTCAACCGGATTTTCAGAAAAGACGCTACGATGTAGAAGTTTGGCAATCATTTAGTTTACCTCAGCACCATATCTCCCGTCCCAATACGCGCATTACAAGCACATCGATTTCATACATTTCATGGCACATTCTTCATGGTTTTACTCGCGTTGTTTATTAGTTTGTACAAATATTTTCAAACTCGTTGTTCGCGTGAGTTCTGAAATTTGTGTTGAATTCTATATAATTGCGAAGCCATGGAGATTGCGCAAATTGCAGTATAGAATGGATCTTTGTAATGCGGAGACCGTGACGAGTACATTGCTGCAGATTGCGATAATGAATCACGTAATGCTTTTTGTTGTGCATCGTAGCGAGGAGCTTGTCTTCTCGCTTACTGGGTAGTTTATCATGCCTCGGACAAAATGATAGGTCCGCGTGAACATGGAAATGTACTCCAAGTTCACTCCTGAACGTAACCCGTCGATGAATCTATCGCAATGGTCGTAAAGTCGAAATTTTGCATGTCGTCAACTCATCAAAAATTGGCGTAAGGCAATGGTTGATATGCCCAATCGTAGAGGTTGTTGACATCATAATACATTAGATATGATGACGCTTTCGATGGATCATGTGACGACATGTATTTGTCATTAGTCCGCGCGTATCTGTTTGGACACTGGTTCAGACCGCCGCGTATACTACGCTCGATAAACATGACCATATCGATGTCGATGAGAAGTTCAAATTTTATATTTGTATGCTTTGGCATCCTATGAAGATGTAGTACGCGAGGTCGAGTCCATAACTCGCAACTGTCGCGGAAATTTTCAAAGACGTCGGCCAACAACAAAACGTCTGTTTTTAGACAATACAAGTTTTATACAAGTTGCTATGTTCGCCGAGGTTTCGAATGGAGAATCGCTGCCACACGTTCGCGGCATAAGCGTAATCACTCTCGGATACGGTATCATCTGTCAACTATAAAATAATTCGCGCGGTAAGCGCATTTCCTGCAATTTTTCAACATAGTCAACGTACTCGTACGTTGGAAAGACATCTCTTCGTATTAAAAGATTAAAATTTTCTTCGAATAAATTACAAAATTCGCGTTGCAGTATCCGTTTATCCTTACTGAGGAAAGATGCTAATTTATCTAAACTTGAAGCAAGAAATTTACAAGAATCTATAAAACGTAATTTTACGCAAATTTTTAAATCATTTTTATCTTTGGTCGACGTGTTTGGTAAATGAAATATATTTTTCTTTAATTATCAGTAATAGATCGACGCGTCCTTCGTACACGGTGGCAATATCTTTGATAATAAAATCGCGCATCGTATCTAGATAAGTTGTGGAAAATTACAGATATGCAACGTGAATCTTTGTAATTAGATTACATTTTGAGTGCGCGGGTCCTCTGTATCGCCCGGTGAGATAGCAATGATTGCGTTCCCCGTGCATCAGCGCGAACGGCTTTTCGCATACATAGCGTGACGTTGTTAAACTTTTGTCAATCATCTCGCATAAAATCTGCCATGAGAACATTGACCGAAAGTATAGATTGTACACTATGTGTTTTTCGGAGTTCTTCGACGAATCACGCGATGCAATCTTTCAATCGCGGCGAAAACGATACACTGATAAGAGTCATCGTATGAACAATGCGTAATACTCGATGTTGAATACGTTGTGTTGTTGATATCTATAGAAAATTAGTACTTGTCTATCTCTGTCTTCTCCAATACATACTCCAAATCGACGTAGACTATGAACGGGACTCGCTCTTTCCTGAATTCCCTCTTTATTGTTGAAGCTCAATCGCTTGTTGTCTTCACAGTCTGCTCGCGCAGTTACTTAATTTTCCATTCAATCTATGATGTAAGCCTCTAATTTTATATTAAAATAATGCAAACACCTACAAAAAATGTATAAATTTATTTTTTTTATAGAAATATTGCTAAAAATAATTATAATTTTTATTAAATATATACGTACCGATCGCAGAAATATTTCTTATGCGCTTTTTTGCTGAGTTGCGAGCTCACGAGGCGGGACAGATCCTTGATTAACGCGAAATGCCTCACATTATCATCTTGCGATTCTGCATGTACAATAGATTGACGTGCTTATTCCTCTTCGAATCGGTAAGTCGTAATGGAAGAATCATTTCTTTCTCGTTATCGATACAGTACACATTGAGATTTTCAAATTCTTCAATTTGATGCAGCGTCATTAGGAACATAATATCTTGAAGATTCACTACAGTCGTGTAAAATGATCGTCGTGCAGATATGATGACTCTCGCTCCATATATTTTTTAGCTGGGTGTAAAGCGGCAACCACCGATCACGCGAAGCACGCGTTGCCTAGGGACATTAACCACATCTCTCTTCATTTTAATTTCTCGCGAGAGTTCGATATGACATCCCGTATGCAGAGAATTGTACTTGTTTACGAGTATGTTTATTTATTAAATTCAGTATATGCGACAGCGTCCACTATTGCGTTCTTGGAATTCCTTCAGGATAGGCTCGAAGACGTGCGACGAGTACCACTCATGTAAATCGGATGAACGGAAGAGTTCATAATTTCTCGTGCTCACATTTTTATTTGCACGTTTATGATCCGACACAAATTCACCATTAAATACTGTGTTTATCTTAATATTATCATGTTTCTGAATAACATTTTGCACGCTCAAACACTATCTCTCTCGCATCTTCGAAGAATTGGCAAAGTTCGATGTATTTATCACAGTGGTCAATATACGACTTTCGAACGCCATATCAATCTCGCGCTATCGAAGTCCCGCGGTATATTCAACACCCATTTGCGAAACGTTCATGCACCGTATTTTTTAAATTTTCGAGTCGCGCGATCAATGATTGTTTAACTCCAATCGATAATCGCGGACACTTAATTCGACTCTATTCCTTCAGCAATTCGATAAAATTATTGCAACGCAAGAAACTCTTCTCGCGTATTCAATTGAGCGGCTTGCACTGTGAGATCATGTTCCGTTTGATCCATATTGTCATTTTGAACTGTTGCTCGATTACTGATAAATTGAGCTCCCAGAGAAGCAAATCTTTTCGTTTTATATAATATGAAAAGATGCATCATTTGGTTTGCTGCACGTTTTAACATATTTGAACATGTTTCAATAAGTTTTAACGTGTTTCCGAAAGAGTGATTTTTTTATCGCAATTGTAAGGATAGGCCAAAAAAAATAATTTGAAAAGAGAATGGGAATAGAGACTTTACTGTCGATCCCCAAAGATACAGTGTCTCGCATTCGCACTGCTAGCGTCTTCTAAAAATAGCTGCGGCTCGATGTGTGATTAGTTTGTCATCGCGCCTGTCAACATACGGCTCTCGAATGCTATTTTGATCTCGCGAAGTTCCATCGAAGTCCATATCCGGTCCATACCCACATGCACGAATCGTTCCATCGGTACAAGAGATACATCATCGAATTCTTCAAACCATCAAGTCTTGCAATACATGTAGTCACTGATTGTTTCTTGCCAATCGATAATCGTGGGCGTTTGGTATGATTCTGTTCTTTCAAAGTTTCTATGAGTTCGTCACGTCATTGTTCTCATATTACGTACTCTTCTCTGGTATTCAGTTAGCCGCTTGCTTTATCAAATCGCGCTCTATATATTATCGCTTGCGTTGACTAATGACGCGGTAAATGTCTAAATCTTATACTATTTACTTCACGTTGACATTTATATCACATTACTCGATGATGTCACCGCTCGAACATGTTGTGACATGTCGTATCATGTCGAATGTAAAAAATCTGATCACGTGACATGTACACTATTTGGCAACGTCGCATTGATGATGTTATCGCGAAACATGTCGTGACTTGTTGCGGCATGTCCTTGAAAAAACATTGATTACACTAAATCTAATAAAGTTGCCGCCGCTTACGAAATTGTAAACGTCGCATTTTTGTTGTATTAAATTACATTGATGTCATCGCGAGATACGTCAAATAACAAACACGATGCGGCAAACACCTAGCGTAAGATTTATGATAAAAATTCAAATATTAAATATAAATTATTAGTTATACTATGGATGATATATAATATATATATGAATATATATTAGGTATGGGAAAA
>NW_012130131.1:413951-422107 GCF_000143395.1 Atta cephalotes
GGAAAAACGCCACGAACTTTTTCCCATACCTAATAATATATGAAAAATAAACAAATATTTAAATTGTATGTCTCAGCAAGACATTTCAAATTATTCATTCCTTCCGTTTTTGTGATATTTTTTGTTCTTTTCCTTCCTACCTTGTGATATCATATTACATGCTGCAACATCACGGTCGATGATATCATCGCGTCTGACAATATCGCTGCACTCGCTTTAAAAGCATTATTAGAATATAATCAAATAAGTACAATAGAAATAAAAAATATATATGTATATATTTTGCATATGAGAATAAGTAAAAGGGGTCATATAGGAAGCTGCAATGAAAGAAAAGATGATAAGTATATAGAATGCATGAATCGCAACGGGCGGACTATCCGTTGAATATTTATTTCCTTCACTTCCGATGACTACATTCCAATGACAGAGCACACACGACCCATGCTCGCGATTATGCGTGTGTGCATAACGTATCGAAAGAAAGATGGGATAAGTATATGGCAAGTATATAAAATAGAGCGGACGGTGGCAGCGCTATTCAATATCTCAATCCGTACAATGATAACATTTAATAGCCGGATGCTTTATGCACAATAAAGGCAACTGTCTCAGAACTTATTATGTCGATCTTTTCGCGGCAACACTTTTGATTTATTAGGTGTACAACTTCGCTTCCGCCGTTTTCCTATAGATGGCTTTAGCGGTAAGTGGTGGTCGAAATAAATAGATCATAGACGTCATACAATAAACTTGGGCATCTGTCAACATAACCCCATAGAAACATTAGGCGATTTGTGTCTGCATCATAAAGTTATTCTCGACTGAAAATGTCAGTTTACGAGCCAAATTCTCGTCATTTGCGGGAGGTTTTAATTTTTTGCTTCAATATGAAGAAATCTGTGGCTGAGGCTCATCGAATGCTCTCAAATATTTATGGTGAGGCCGCTATTACTGAAAGAACGTGTCGTGAGTGGTTTCAACGCTTCAAGAACGGTGATTTTGACGTCCAAGGTCATGCTCTGTATTTGGTGGGACCAGCTCGGCGTAGTGTATTATAAACTGTTAAAACCGACTGAAACAATCACAGGCGATCGGTATCGAACGCAATTGATGCGTTTGAGCCGAGCATTGAAAGACAACGGCCGCAATACAACGAGAGACACGATAAAGTGATTTTGCAGCATGACAATGCTCAACCCCATGTTGCGAAAGTGGTCAAAACATACTTGGAAACGTTGAAATGGGAAGTCTTACCCCACCGTATTCTTCAGACATTGCTCCCTCTGACTATCACTTGTTTCGATCAATGGCACACGGCCTGGCTGACCAGCACTTCCGGTCTTATGAAGAAGTAAAAAATTGGATCGATTCGTGGATAGCCTCAAAAGATGACAGTTTTTTCGACGCGGGATTCGTACGCTACCCGAAAGATGAAAGTAGTGACCAGCGATGGACAATACTTTGAATCATAAATGTATAACCAGTTTTTTACAATAAAGCCTCGAATTTCGGAAAAAAAACGGCGGAAGCAAAGTTGTACACCTAATACTTTCTTTTATATACACCGGCTGCTATAGATAAATCCAGGACAGTCTCGCTACAGCGAAGAATATTTCAGAATTTTTCAGCGTCAATCTTATCCATGTCTTTAATCTTGTGAGACCATTCGAACAGGGTCGAAAGTGTTTTCTCTTGAGTGTTGCATCACTTCGAATGGTTTGAAACAAAATTTTGAAAAGTGTGTTGCCGGCTTCAACAGTGCTATTGCATTACATTATCCGAAATTCCTTCATTCGTTTCGGTGCGCGGTCGTGTGGCGCGGAAATGTCATAGCCACAGGCATCTAGTGTTTGGGGGAGCGTCTCATTTTCGAATTACATCACCTTTTTTACATCATCTTTTTGAATTATATCAACTTTTTTAGAATATTCTCTATTCGCCCGGTTCGAGGTGGTCGGTGCCTTGCAATTTATCTTAGTTCGAAGACCATCAATGACCAAATCCAGTCAGTTTGGCTGCGAAACTAATTAAAAAAGAAGAAGAAGAAGTTGTCCATGTCTTGTCTGTATGTTGATTCATCAGTTGTATTTAAAACGGTGTGTGGTAAAATAAAATTCAGAGAGTCCTATAAATTTGAAAAAAAATGATGAGGAGGAAGATGTTCTCCTCATGGAGGCCGGTGAAATTGAGGAGGACGATGTCTCTGTCGACGAGGATGCTCCTACAAAAAAGGAGAAAGAAATCGAGCGTAAACTGAACGAAAACTTGTCGATTATTAATTTCACATCTTGTACGAGTGACAAATTGATCGAATTTCATGTTCGATTTAATTGAAGAGAAATTATTACACTTTTGTGTAATATATTAGGTATGAGAAAAAGTTCGTGGCGTTTTCCCGTTAGATTAAAAAAACGCCACGAACTTTTTCCCACACCTAATACTTTGCTGCGGTGGCGACAGAGGCAGCAGAGATTGCCGCTTCGACCGAAGTGATTGCGTGGATGGGGAAGGTGGATCAGGAGGAAGATTAGGCGGCTGTGGAGATAGCGCGGGAAAATATAAAAAGAATTTTTTTAAAGTAATGCTCGAAGACGTCGCGCCAGTTGAACATGTTCGTTCCTGTTTTATCTCCTCCCTTTCTTCCTAACAAAAATAAGACTCTCTCTAGATTCCCTAATTTTTTTTTTTTCGTTAAAACTCTCATCTCTTATAAATAAAAACATTCATAAACATCAACACGTCGGAGACATTGTGTCGCGTCAACAAAAAAAAATGATGATCGTCATAAAACTGCCCATCATTTATGCTTTGATGTTCGCCCTCGCGACAAAAAATGTTACAGTCCCAATCTCCACTCACCATTTTTTCGAACTTTATCCTTCATTTTGTCAGAGATCCTCTATTATCTCTCTTTTCCAATCATCTCGCGAGTAGGTACGGTGCGAGCCAATCAGATTCTTTGTCAAGGCGAACCAATCAGAACACATCATTTAATTACCCTATTATTCCCACCCTTCACTCCTCGACCAGAGCGCGCCCTTTTCCAGACTGATCCGTCTAGATCATGCCCGGAAGGAAACATGGAGGGAGTTTGTTTTGATGTCTCATGGCTGCCCATGTATACTACTAATGTCTTAATAAACTTTCATCTTATTTTTAAGCTGGTATTTGACTTATCTTCCTATTCATTTGTATTTACATATTTGAGCAAGAAAAATCATACCATATAAAAAAATTAAGTCTCTAAGTTGGTTTTCAACAGTCGAACTTCCTTAAGGGCATACATTTGATATCTTTTAGAGTATTTCTGCCAAAATTCATAACAATCGGACGTCATCTAACATTTTTGGAAGTTTATCCATAATTAATCTATAATTAATATAATAAATATTGTCAAAACTATGTAAATATTGTCATGCCTTTTCCCGGCTTCTTCGAAGTGCACACGAGAGGAAACGATGGAATTATTGTAAAGTTTAAGGAAGGTTCAGGTTCTCTAACGAAAATCCTCACGCGATCGAGCGAATCGCGATAATGTTGGGCGCCAAACGTGCTGAAGGCGACGTCAGTTGCACGAATACTAAGAATCACGAACAACATTAAAACCCCGAAATTCCGAGAACACGAAAATATCACTAAAATTGAAAAGATTCACTCGCGTAAGAGCTAGCTCTACCTAAGTGACTACCTAACGGCAAAGGGGCTGGGTATTTATGTGAGGCCCGATTCTACGGGAAGAATGAATATTTGAGAACAAAAAGGCTGATTAAAGCAAGGATTACTAATGTAACAAATACGAGCGCGTTTATAATATATTAAAAATAGTTATACAAAGAGGATTCTTGGTCACGGATACAGCCGCTTGGCTGCCACCAGGCGGTGATGGCATCGCGGTCGTAAAAAGAACTTGTTGGGGGAGGGGGGGGGGGAAATAAGGTCAGAGAACGCGTAGAGAAGTAAAAATGTAAAAATGTAAAATGCAAAATATTTATCTAATACTCCCATGTATTTAATGTAATTAATTTATTTAATGTAATTAAAATCTAATATTAGAGAAAATGTATCTATTGTAAATGAGGATGGGGAGAGTAGGAGTAAGAAACAGGCGATATTTTTAAATTCAAAACATTTATTTAAAAGAGATATTACATGAAATAATTATTTTATTTTTTTGAAAGAGTATACGTTTGAACATGACGGCATACAACATGAGAATTTACGAATTTATATTTACAATAAACAAAAATTTTATGAAATAACTGTATGATCAATCGGTTATTTCGTTTACAATCAGAAGTAAACAGATTAAGAAACTGGCTAAGATTATAGCCGTTACACATAAAATGTAGAAATACACAGCAGTATTATCCATAAGTTTGAGAAAGTTCCCTGTAGCGTTGCCGTATTCCAGCGATACGTGATGGAGTATCATCGAAGTCGTAAGAAGAATCTTAGATCTAAGGGCGGCAAGCCATAGCTATCGAAATACGTTTCTGTTCCTGTATTCATCAATAGAAGGCGACCCAGTGTTCTCCAAGTCGATTGTGATCGTCCGTGTTAGCGACAATGGCAATCGATCTCGTCCACACCCTCGGCAGTCAATCGGCAGGATAGACTCCTGTATGTCGGAGATGATGTAATGCTTCCAGCGAATTCATTTCTCGTCATCGGAGAGCATGAAAGAGAAAATGTTTGCGTAAATTCAAAATGTACCTCTTTTGCCGGCGTGTGCGATGTGGAGCTCCCAAAATTGCTCGAATTGTGATGCTAGTATTAGCTTTATCTCTATCGGCGAGTCGAATTTTGGAAAATCTTTTTTCTCCTCGTCTATTGCTTGTTTATTCTCACTTTGATTCGTCTTTTCTGTCAAATTTTCCTCCACGCTTCAATGTTGCGAATGATATCGTGTTTTTGATTTTTAAATTAAATTGAAAAATTCCCACTGTCTGTCTTTTCGCTCTCGACATCGCTCTCGCTCCAATTTTCTGAGGGAATCTCGTAACTTGAATTGTTGCTATTTCGTATAGTTAGCCAACGTTTCAATTTGTAAATGTTGCGTAAGGCGCAATATGATTCAACTGATTCGAAATCCGTGATGTGTGCAGCGTTGTCCACGATCTTCGAAATCTGGTAGATTTTTAAATGCCGGAGAAATTCCTTCTAGATTATATATGTTTCTAGAGAATAGATTATTCAGATAACGTGTCTTCTCTTGTCCTCTGGTGTAGATATAGCGTGTCATGTAATGTCACGCAGATGTATCATAAAATTTTTGGATTGACGTCTCCATCGAACCATTCGATTCCGTGATAATTTCATGTAAGCCAGTTGTTTTCTCATCTTACTTTCACGAGTAAATCGTCAAATGGACAAAGTGATGTCATAATCCAGTGTCCGGTGATCGTCGCATTAATCGCTAGAACCGCGACTTCTTTCGAAATAAAGTTTTCTTCGACTTCGCGAAAATTTGTATGTCGATGACTATATCCATGATATTCAAATTTTCGTTACTCTTTTTACGTCACGAAATGCTAGTCGGTGTCGCAAACAAGACTGAAGCTTTTTCGTCATCTCGCGTCCAATTAAATGAGAAAAAAATGTATAATGGGAAAAAATAATTTTCTCACAGAAGCCATAGGGCTAACCGGAAAAGTTGACAATGATTTGACGCGAGGAATCGATTTCTAAAACGTTATCAAATTCGGACAAAATACAATTAATAGTCAAAAGCTTTTTCGAATCTCACTTCTAATCGTAAGCTTCCGTGTTTTACGAGATTCCAATGTCCTGCGCAATTAGCGGATAGATCTGGAGTAAGATCGAAAACGAAAAGAGTGTAGCCATTGGCGTAATCGTCTCTACTTATTAGAATTACCTTCGTTCGGAAAGAGAATATTGGTTCCCGAAAATAATGTGTGATAAGCTTCAATATAGAACGGCTCGTCTTTCGAAAAATTTGGTTGTATCGATCGACCTGGGAATTTGCTATCGGCGAAAAGAAATTTATCGTAATTTTTGAAATTAAACGGGTTCAATTTTCTATCGCCGTTAAACGCCTTGTTATTAACAAAGCCGATTATTATTTATTTCGACAGCTATCTGAGTATTGCATTGTCTATTAATTCTCCCACAATGTCGGCATGTATCGTAAATATTTTAACTTCTATTTTCGTAAGGGAATACTTAGCGGTAGTTTTATTCAGCATTCTAGCATGTACGAGTAACACACCCTTATTTTTGCTCTTCTTATGAGTAGACTTGCGTCAAGAATGCGTATTTTTGATATCATTTTATTCTCCACAAGACAAAATGAATCTTTTGAACGAACGAAACTCATTCTAACTTCCACTTCGTTAATTAAAAATTTATCTTGATTGAAAATGTCACAGTGAAGGTGGCCAATGAGATCTAGTGATTTTCTTGAATGTATTGCGCGTCTCTCGAGTGCTGTATTTGAATTTGATGAGTCTAATGTGTCGTCCACCAGGGATATCCGCGTCCCATAAGCAAGAAGTTAGATGGGAGATTTTTGAAGATGAAATTTAATAATGCCTCGATGTACGCGCGATACGCATAAGCGTTGTTTGATGGCGATGAGCTTTTGATTGAAATATACGTTGATTTGGTTGAACATGGAATGCAACCCATAAATGATTTATGGGTCCTACTTTTGCCCTGCCGTCGAGTGCGACCGATGTGCTCTCCCCGCGATCGCTTTCTACGCGTATGTGAAGGCTCAATATGATATGAGTGAGATCCAGAGAATTTTCTCCATGTCTGGGTATGACGAATTCTATGGGCGAGTTCGCGAGCGAAGTTACGGGTTTGTAATAAATCTATTGCGAACTCTCAATGCTGATTTGCGTAGGAGATAGAAAGAAAAGATCGAGTTCGCTCTTTATACATTCGCTTGAGTGAGTATGAAGAAAGAACATGCTTTTTCTTCAGCCATGAATTTCTATCTCAATTAAGAGAATATGTCGAATACATCGCATTTCTTGACTCGATATTTTCTAGCGGATGGTTTTTTGGTTTTTCTTCCCGCAGCATGAATTTTTTTTTGTTCTTCGTCACTTTTTTGCTCTTCTTTTGTGGTACTTTTTTTTTTATTTTCAGTTTGATCTTGGGTGGCATCTGCAGAGTTAGATCAAAATCTCACCTATGTTTTTTTAATGAAACATGCTATATTTATTGTAGACTCTAATACACAATTATTATTGATTATGTTGATTTATACGAGAATATAAGTTCGAAAAGTTCTCGGTCCATAATATAGAAATGATTCCACAAATATCAAACTGCTACAATTTTAGAAAAGTTTGATCCTTCACAGATTACTGTTAAAATTCAGACAGACGTGTTCATTAGCTTCTTTGTTTTGTATCAAACAATCAGCTTCTGATTCCATCATGACAATGCATCTATTCACATTTCTTTAATTGCAGACGCAAAAAAATTCTACAAATTGATTCCGCAATTGTATTTCTTTTCATTTATCAGATTTGAAAATCAAAATGCCTCTAAATACAGTAAATTAAAACAGTAAATTAAAAATAGTCAACTCATAAACACCTCTGATATTTATTTATAACTAGCCAAAGCACGATTTACGGCTGTGATTTTTTTTATTATACATTATTATAGCTTGTCAACTCACGATTAACGCTTCTGGCAGTAAATTAAAAATAATCAGCTCACATGAACGCTTCTGGACATTGGATCATAATTAGGCACAATTTATTGTTATAACATTTAACCACATCATTTGTATGATAAATAAAAGTGATATTTTCACGAATGACATGAAGATACTAATCTTTCCCATTCTGGTTTTATATAAATACATATACAGTGCCTTCCAACAAGAAACACATATCACAGTAATCTTTTAATCAATTTTGACTTTACAAGATGCCTTCCAACAAGAGAGACACGGTATGACACGTGCATCATTACAATCTTGTTTTTCACTAATGTACAAGGATGAGATAATCACTGTATGTACTGAGTGAATCGCTTATTAGAAAGCACCCCATACCTTCTCTTACCAAAGTAGCAGACAGTTTTCTGCTACTATATATATTTTTTCATTTTGTGGACACAAAACATTATATAAATATATATATATATATATATATATATATATATATATA
>NW_012130131.1:422809-428084 GCF_000143395.1 Atta cephalotes
TATATATATATATATATATATATATATATATATATATATATATACATTCAGTAAAATGCATTTATTTATTAATATGATTCAATCACCGTTATTAAGAAAATAACAATTATGTAGGAAGGAACATATATTTTCATGATAATTTGCTGATCGGAAGGTATGGTCGCAGCATGTTTCCTATACTGCGACGCTCTTGAGATGCACGTCCGCGTGCGATTCAGGCCGTCAAGCGTTGAACAGTTGTGAAGAAAAAGTAGACAGTACTTCCGAAATCGGCCTGAAATGCGCTACTTAATTTCAAGAACACTGAAGTATACATATATAATTTCTATAATTTTATAAAAAATATATTTGAAATAATATGCTTATTAATAACGTTAAAAAAAAATTACGAAAAAAAGAAAAAAGCAGGATCGAACATAAGATCTTCTGATCTTACGCCCGAAACTATACTGAGTGAAGGGATCCTTGCGGATCACTTCTATGAACTTATATGAATTACATATAGCGCACGAAAAGTTGTAAACTTCATCAATTATCATGTTTTGAAATCATTTTTGCTATTATGTTAATAAGAAAGATATATGATTAATATAATTTAATAAATGGAAAATGAAAGAATTTTAAATCACAAACATGATTGCCAGTTCTCTTTTTTTTTATCAAACTTCAGTTTCTTGGATTAATATTCGATACTCCAACAGAAATGAAAAGTTTACAAAAATTGGAAATTTTCACATTTGCTGAAGTATCGAATATTAGTCCAAAAAACTGAAGTCTCTGTCAAAAAAAACGGAGAAGTGGCAACCATGTTTGTGATTTAAAATTCTTTCATTTTCCGTTGTCTCGATAGAGCAAGACAAAGAAAAACAAAAACTGATAGTAGCTCCGATTGTAATCGGTGAGCCTCCGCGCGGACACGCCGCGGACACTGGGCTCGTCTAATAAAACAGCGAGTCTGTCCCTCAGAGTCTGTCCTTCTCTTTGTGGTCGCTTGTTTCTATGCGACCGAAAATACTTTTTCGATCTCGAAATACTTTTTGATCTCGGCCGCTTGGCATGTCATAAGGGAGCAAAAGACATTCTAGATAATACATAACTTTTACTAAATTATATTAATCCTTTGTTCTAAGATGTAAGTTCTGATGGCGCGTGCCATAATCAACAGCCTGAAACGAGTTGTTTACGTTTGGCCCGATAAACGTACCACAGCTCTCACCTATCATACTCATGTTTAGCCTGATTTTCTTATTACGAATCTCACACAATATTGTGCAAAGCAAAAGGATTAATTATATAAAGATTAATTATATACCTTTCTCATTATAATAGCAAAAATGATTTCAAAACGTAATAGTTGACGAGATATAGTTTACGACTTTCCGTACGCTATATGTACCGCGCTCGTAGAGATGATCCGCAAGAACTTAGCGTGATCGATTAAGTGCAAGATCAGAATGTTGAAGATCTTATGTTCGATCTTGTTTCTTCCTTTTTTCATAATTTTTTTTAATAAATAACTATAAATATTAATAAAATATTATTAATAAACATATTACTCTAAATATATTTTTATAAAATTATAAAAATTATATGTGTATTTCAGTGTGCTCGGATTAGTTACACATTTTGAGCCAATTTCTGAAGTGCTGCCTACTTTTCCCTTACAACCGCTCAATGCTCGAACCGCTGGATCGCGCGCGGACGTGCATCTCAAGAATGTCACAGTATAAGAAACATACCTTCCAGCAAATTATCATGAAAATATTTTCCTTCCTAATTAATAATTGTTATTTTCTTAATAATGGTGATTGAACATCATATTAATAAGTAAATACATTTTACTGAATGTAATGTACTTTTAAAATACAGGTGTATAAGCTTAAATCCGCTGTTTGCTCATAGATGGCATTAGTGAGCGTACAAAGCTACCCTTGGCACACAACACACTTTTTTTTATGTGTTTGACATCTGTCAACATTAACCAGTGCACATCATCAGCAATTTCATACAACAACATACATTTTTTTTTTCGTAATCATGTCTAGTTTTTTGCTAAAAAAAAGCATATGCGGGAAGCTTTGCTTTTCTGTTTCAATTTGAAGAAATCGGCTGCCGAATCGCATCGAATGCTGAAGGCCTATGGCGACAATGCTTTATCGGAAACAACGTGCAGAGATTGGTTTCGCCGGTTCAATGACGACAATTTTGACCTGAGTGACAAGAAGCATGAAAATCGGCCCAGGAAGATTGAGGACTGTCAATTGCAGGCTCTTTTGAACGAGGACGACCCAATTGCAAAAAATGCTTGCCGAGCAATTGGGTGTTTCTCAAGCAGCCATTTCCATGCGGCTACATGCCATGGGGAAGGTTCAAAAGATCGGAAAATGGGTGAATTGAACGATAGGCAGATGGAGCAACAGCAAAACACATGCCAAATTCTGCTTGCCAGACAAAAAAGAAAGTCGTTCCTGCATTGGATTATGATGAAAAGTGGATCTATTTTCAGAATCCTAAACGCAAAAAATCTTGGGTTGATCCCGCCCAACCATCAACATCTTCCTCAAAACCAAATCGCTTCGGACGATGCTGTGCGTTTGGTGAAATCAAGAGGGTGTCATCTACTACGAGCTGTTAAAACCTGGAAACTGTTAATGCTCACCGCTACTATCAACAACTGATCAAATTGCATCGTGCTCTACGTGAAAAAAGGCCACATTATCGGTAAAGACATGACAAGCTGATATTCCTCTACGACAACGCATCATCGCACACGTCAACAATGGTCCAAAACTACTTAGAGACACTCACTGGAAAGTGTTACCCTATCCCGCTTACTCACCAGACCTGGCACCTTCTGACTATCACCTGTTTTCGTCGATGGGTCACGCTCTCGCTGAGCAGCACTTCGATTCTTACGAAGATGTCCAAAAATGGCTTGAAAGTGGTTTGCCTTGAAAGATGAGGAATTTTTTTGGCGTGGTATACACAAATTGCCGATATATGGGAAAAATGTATAGTTAGCGAGGGCACTTTGAATAAATTTGTTTTTTCTTCCTAGGAAAAAAAAAATGTGTTTTTCTGATTAAAAAACAGCGAATTTAAGCTTATACATCTGGTATTACTTTGTTATTTTTATATATACATTCAGTTTTCTTTCAAAGAGTTACTGACCACGCTTATGTGCCACAGAATATAATATTTTTTAATATAGAATACTAACAATATTAATTTATGGGTACGGTCAACGCGATGCAAACGCTTTGAAGTGTTTTTTAACTGGTCAGTAAAATTCTTTGTAAAATTCTTTCTTCTAATTGGTCCACTAAACGTTTCAAAATATTTGTAGCGAAACTTTGATCACAGCCTAAGGCTAATAAGAGTCGACACAGAACGAGATACGTAATTTTAAATCGGAATGATGATTTAACTCCAATAACTCCGTGATATCTTCTTTATTCAACATGTGAATAAAGAAGACATGTTAAATAAAGAAGACATCACAGAAGACTAAGGAAAGTAAAGGATTGATAATTTGTTAAAAAATTGCAGCATATTTCTTATATATGCGACGCTCCTGAGATACATGTCCACGCGCGATCTAGTGCGGCGATTCAGCCGTCGACCATTAAGCGGTAATAGGCGGCGAGGGAAAAGAAGGCGACACTTCAAAAATGGGCTCAAAATGTTCAACTATTTCCGAGAAAAATTTAACAACATGTACTCCAACTATAGGAAGAATACCGAATCACTTCAATAGATAAATAAAAAATTATTTGTATATTGCACAATGTATAAAGGCTTTTTGATTTGTGAATTATAAAATTATATTGATATCATCCTTATGATTGTATTAATCATCGCATTTTTTAATTCATTATCAGAATTTTTATACATTCCGATAATAGTTATAAAAAAAATTTTTCACAGAAACTGTGATCAACATTAAACGTAACATTATTACAAAAACATGATTTTTTTTCGGATTTTTTCTAAAGTAAACAGATTTCATTTACATATAATGTGCGAAAATCGCTACTTGTTAGAGAGGATCGGGTAACTGGTGAGGTTAGGAGACGTGATGAGATGCAATGAAAACAAATATGCGTGAGAATTTGACGAACTTTATTCGACACTATTATTGTCCATATACTCACTTTTTCCGTTAGTAGCGAACGATGTAGACGGAAAGATGCAAAGTGCAAGGAGCGAGAGTTTGATAGGAAGTACCACTGTGAGACTGGGGCGGGAGGTGGCTGTTATCACAAGATTTTATAAGCGCCGATCTTCTGGAAAGATCTAGATTTTTCTAGCACCGGATATGTTGTCATTACGATCTTTTGAGAAAGCCGACGTCGTTAAATTTGTGAAGTTGTGATCACTCCAGTTTGAATTGCCTGGGAATATCATCGGGGTGCTGTATTCCTCGTTACGTCACGCCACGTTGGTCCTCACGCTTATTGCACTCGGAGCGCTCCCAATTCTCGAGGGAACTCGCGCATACTACGTCGAATTATTGTTGCTACAATTGTCGGTTTAAAACATTTATTAACAGAAATATACATATAATTTCAATAATTAAAATATAGTTGGCCTGTACTATGTGTTTATTAACAATGTCACTTATTTAAACAAAAAATAAAAAAAAATTGAAAAAAGAAAAAAGGACTCGATCGTGGGATTTCTAACATTCAGATCTCGCACTCTACGCGCGAGACCACACAAAGATCTTGCAAACCATTTCTATGAACGTGATATATAACGCTCATAGAAAGTCATGAAAATGTTAATTATCGTGTTTTGAAATTATTTTTGTTATTATACATAAATTGGAGGGATATACGATTAGTATAATTATTACTTGTATGTTATCTATAATGTTTTTTCTCCTTTTATTTACACATTGAGCGGTCGAAATTGCCCAGAAAGCATTTTCGGTCGCTAGAAAGTGATTATAGAGAGAGAGAGAGAGAAACAGACTCTGAAGGATAGACTCGCTGTTTCGTTCGACGAGTCCAACTCGACGAGCGGAGCTTCACCGATTACAATCGGAGCTTCTATCCTTTTTTGTTTTTTCTCTGTCTCACTCTGTCGTACTTCTGTTTCGATAATTCGTTCTGCAATTCAAGAACGTGAATTCTATCCGATTTGGCATCATCGCTGATGCGACAAGGACACATTCTTTTTCTAAACAACGATCCTGATATATATATATTTCTATATATATATATATATATATATATATATATATATATATATATATATAATATAATTATTA
>NW_012130131.1:430188-480562 GCF_000143395.1 Atta cephalotes
TATATATATATATATATATATATATATATATATATATGTATGTACAAAAATATATTATTATTATTATTTCGTTTCCAGCTGATAATATAATATTAAGTGTAGGAAAAAGTTCGTGGCGTTTTTCCCGTTAGATGGCATTAAAAAAACGCCACGAATTTTTTCCCACACCATAATATATTGCTTGTTTATACAATGATTCAATTCATTTCTGTCGGGCGTGCGCGCGCGTGTAAATTTTCTCATAATAAAGAGATATTAATCCTTAAAGATAGCCGAATACGCGCGCTCGCCCGACCTACTACTGTGTATGAAGTATATGCCTACCGATCGCTTGGCGCACGGGCCTTGGGAGTTGGGGATTGGCTGGCAAGCGTCCCGCGCCGCGCACACCGCCGCAAGCCTCCATAGCTCGATGTGCTTACCAGGCTATCCCGCTCCCCACGGCCCGCGCGCCGAGTGATCGGTAGGCGTATACATTTCGCAGTAGTATTCGGCTATTTTTAAGGATTAATATCTCGTTAACTATTGGGGATACTTACAAAATAGTAGAGGACTTTCGATTCAATTTAATCCGCTCTACCTGCCTATGAAATATTTGGCGATTATTTCCAGACACTCTGTATATACCATACATACATACATACATATATGTATTTTATATATATATGCATCAATAATTTATTAAAATGTATGTAGAAGACAGAACAGTGCAATTAAAATAATTATCTTCATTTGTATTCATGTGTAAATAATATGATACGTTTCTTGTTTATGAAGAAATTATTTCAACAAAAAAAATTGAAATACAATAACTAATATCATATTTATTTTATTATTATTTTTTCTCTCAAAAGAAAAAACTTTGATCAGAGCACGTAAGAATGTTTTTTGATATGAGCCTGAATAGGTCGATAATTCAGATCATTTCTGTGATTCAGCGACGCACTTTTCATGATAGCGCCGCTGTCGAAATATCGCGGAACTAAAATACTACTCGGTTTCATGGCTTCGCGTCAATTTCACTTGTAATATACAAACGAAATTTTCGACGACTTTTTTTCTAAAGATTTTCTCTTACACTAAAAACTTTTCCCTATCTTGTTTCTAGAAGCATAGGATTGTTCTTTCAGGTTTTGTGCAATTCGCCAGCTACTTTTTAATGTACAAAATGAAACTCTTACACGTAACACATATTGTGATGTGTCGACTAGAGAAGCCGATAACAAAACTGCAAGTCTTCTATTTTCTTTCGTTTTTTTATCGTTATTTAATTGTAACTGGAATTGCGTTATTGTTGATACTTTAATTGTGGAGAAGGACTTTTCCATAATTATAATTAAGAGAAAAGAGTCTTTAATAATTAATTGGGACACTCCAGGAACATCCCCTTAATCAGTGATCACACAATATAGGTTGGAATACAGTCATGATTTTGAATGGGAGGATGTAAAAATCTTGGATATAGAAAAAAAATTAAATAAGATTCATATCGGAAATGCTGAATATTCAATTGCAAAAAAATAGCTTAAATTTACTATTAGAGTTTTTGCATCACTCGTATGTGAGCATTTTAGAAAGATTTAAATAGTGACTTTGTGTACTCTTTAGCTGATATTGTTTTTAAAATTTGATATTATATTAGGTTATATATTGACTTATCATAACGTATTATTCTCTACGGACTCGCAAAATAGAATTTGACGGTCATTAGTCCCATTGAGATAACATACGTCATAATTTTATATCGTATAATATGATAATTAAATATTATATTTCTTATTATCATTCCTTTGAATAAATTGACTTCTTACACTTGGAATAATGAATTGTAATCTGTAGAGAATGAGTAATACATTGAAAAGATAACGATATTATATTGCATAATTTATTCTCTAGTCAGTTTTGGCTTTTTCACGAAGAGCCCACCAAAAAGTAGGGAAATGCTCATCCTCAGTCGTACATAGATTTGATTTCCAACATTGTCATAAGATTATTGTCAAGATATCTATGATAGTATTTAATGATTCGTTGATGGTTTGAAGAAAACCGAAACGTACGAATAATATAATATAGATAATTATTGTACATTTATATCCTATGTAGATATTTATTGTTAATTATAGAAATTTGCGCATCAATATCCGCGCTATGTATATGCTTTTATTGTCCATGTATTTTATTGTATTTTATTGTATTTTATAACATAAAAGATGTGAGAGTTTTTTACAATCATTAATATATGGAATGTTTCGACTTATTGTGAGTCGAAAAGTCCTCTACCATTTTGCAAGTTTCAAAATAGTTAACAAGATATAAATTACTAAAAATTACCAAATATTGGCCTTCAATAATTTTGTTTTCAAATACTGTCAACTTTATAGAAAAACAGCAAGAGACAAAAATTGTTTATTTTCTTCTTATACAATTCTAAGAATTTTTTCAGAATTTATGAACTTTTAGTATTACAAAAATTTTCTTATTTTTCAACATGAGAAAATATGGTATTAAAAATTCTGAAAAATTCTCAGAACTTTATGAGAAGAAACTAAATAATTTTTGTCTCTTGCTGTTTTTCTGTAAAGTGAATAGTGTTTGAATAAAAATGATTGAAAACCAGTGATTTTTAGTAAAAAAAGAACTTCACTATTTTATGCTATTATTTTTGTTATTAAAAATATAGTAATTAATCCAGCACTGATCAAGCATAAAACGTGAAACAAGATCGCAGCAAAGTTTTAAGACCGATTTTCACAGTGCCTCAAAATGTCAAATAACCTTAAATTTTCGCTGTGATAAAATTATTTGTTGATATATTACGCTTGGAATTCTTGAAAAAATTCTTGATGCGACGTGTAACCGAGTAGTCGAATACACACTTTGTTCTGTATCACTGTCTTTCTTTTAAAAATTATATCTCGAAAACGGCTAGATTTCCAAAAAAGGTTCGTATGATTAAAGTCGCCATATAGTACTATTTAAAGCTACTAAGAACAAAAATCGATATTGGCCTGATATAGCACTGATTTTGGCGATTTTGAAGATATTAAACATTTTGAAGATATTAGAACAGGAATGATAATGAAGAATTACTCAAAATAAAATATCACCATGTAAAAGAGCAGATTTTTTTTTGTAAAACATAAAAACAGCAATAACTTCATTTTATTAATTCCTTAACTAACTTAATTTTATTAATTCTGTAAAAAATCTAGAGATATATGAACAATGACAAATCATAAAAAGATCTCGCATTATCCTATATGAAATTGGATCCCGATGAAATCAAATCCCGGTTTTTTTCATGTGTTATAGCTTGACCTGCTGCACAAAACATGTAAGTTTTAAAATGAACAGTTTTCGCATTTGATTCGCCTGTCGCAAACATCTCACCATAAAATGCTCAATAACTTTGAAACAGTTGATCTAAAATTATGGTGCTATGAAAAGATATCAACAAGGATTATAAAAAAGTGAAATAAAGTAGGAATTCTTACTGAGTTAACCTTGCCCTGCCTTGGCGACGCTACTCAAAATCAAACTAATGAACTCAGTGACTAGGCCTTTTTAAACTCTAAAACTTTTATCTAAAACATTTTTTTGTAAAAACTTATATTAGATGTAGTAAAAAGAAATCCATTATTTTTGCATGAAATTGAATGGAAAAATAATGAATTTCTTTTTACTATACCGAATATTTTCGAGATTTTTGCCATCTCGGAACATTTTATATTCCTTATACGATTATAAAGATTATGCGTTTCGCGGGTTTCTTCCGTGTCCATTCTTGGAATGCCAACGTTTCGTGAACCTTGCAGTTCACTTCATCAGCGTGAGCAACAGTAACAGAGTAACAAAGTATCGTTTATATAAGAGTACATATCTTGGACATTATATACGACAGTATGTAATTATTTGTGGGGTATAATTGTTATGACCCAAACATGGGTCATACCCAAAATCTACGTTTTCTGCAGACCCGTAGTTAAAGCATCACAAATCAAGTCACTTACTTTTGATTTCAAAACCGATGACATACTTTATTTTAAAATGTAATCATTAATTTGGTCTAATTTGTAAATATAAAAATGTAAGTCTCGAGCATCTCGGGAGGCTGTTCCGAAAAATCAAGAAGACACACGATTACTGTGAGAATCTGCGTTACTGCGATCGTTACAGCGAGATGTAAGATTGTTTTGCATCTAGACCCCACAAGATTCTTTTATTTCGAAAGAAAGAAGGAATTAGGAGGGGGCCAAGGAAGAACGCAATTGATACCACTCTTGTAGTTATCGCTCTGAGGCGAGAATCACAAATCGGATGTATTTGATTATGTTCCAAATATGCAAAACAGATTTTCTCCACGAAAGAAAAAAATCGTGGAGTCGTCAAGACGTAACAATTATAATACATCGAGTACTCGTAAGTGATAATAAAATTTCTTACACCACGATCGCTGGCCTATATTAATTGGAAGACTTTGAGCCCTTACAAAATGACCGCCACGTTCAGTCTGTAATTCTGCCACACCCGGAGTGGCACGTCGTACCTTAATGGTACGACTGGTTAACGGCTGACTCCCTAAATTCTATAAATAATGCCCGGAATGGCACCCTTGCACTCTGAGTGGTACAACATTTCGTGGCAGCGGTGGGATACAGCTTTATCATATCAGAATTCATCCAAGGACAACGCATGTCGGAACCAAGTAGCCTATGCACATTGACCACTCGAGGAAGCAGCAACGAATTGACCAATATCGATAACAGCGAGTTGATCACGCAGACTAGGCCAAGCAAACTACAAGCACTAACTGTACTTCTACTGTAAGTCGAAAATTTTTTTAAAAACGCATGAATGTCAAACAATACTGATAACCTTTCACCGAACACATCGTTATTAAATACAAGCACAGCGCACAATAGAACAGTTCGCCACTTGTGCAGATGGAACGGACCGCGAGAATCATGACAACCGCGAAAATCGTGAAAATATTATAAATCGTGAAACTCACATAAATCTCATTGAATTAAAATCAAGAAGAGCAAGACTTTCGTGAAAATAACAAGGTCGTAAATTCCGTCATAGAAATGCACCGCACTCCGCTTAGTGTAAAACGACAAGCACCGACAGCACCGGAGAATTAGCACAAGCTGTAATAGAACCACAGTTACTAGTTGGAAATGACCATAACGATTTGCAAACAGATCTCTTATGTAACATAATGTTGGGAATTAAAGAACTCTGGGAAGAAATGAAAGGTATGCATAAAAGAATAAATAAACTAGAGGATCATCGAAATATTCAGCACGCGACACACGCGCGGATCGATTATCGCTTAAACAACATTTACGGAAGTAAGACCGAGAACGTACGCAACAGCACACACACACGTAAACAAATATATGAAACTTAAGAAGCATGAGAAATGATACCCGAATTCAATGGAAATTCACAGGTAAACTAAAAGAATTTCTAAGCACATATTCATATGCCATAAAAAACATAAATCCAATAGAAAGAACGTTACTAGATGCTATATTGTGCACCAAGTTAAAAGGCAAAGTAATGATAAATTTCGAGACACGGGATATATATAACTTCCAACAATTAAAATCGGAGTTAGAAACTTGCTATCTTAGCAAAAGAAACACTCACTTACAAATAAAATTTAATATTATTAAATAAAAATCGAGTGAGAACATTAAACAATACGGTTTGAGAATCGATAACTTATCAAATGGAATTATATGAGTCAATGATCGAAGGATAGGGATATAACAACCCCAATAAAAACGCATAATTCTAGATGCTATTTAAAAACAAGATACAGAATTTCCAAATAGGATTGCGAGATGAAATCGAACGACTTGTAAAGTCAACATTATGCTACACTGCAAGAAGCAATAGCAGGAGCCATTGCTGAAGAAAAAATCAAGGGATTATTTGATAGTAACCCTCACTACTCAAACTTGTCAAATCATTACCAAGGATCACATTGTCAAAAATGTGGAAAAATGGGACACAATAGTCAAGAATGCCGAACCAGCAGATATGTTGACCGACGTTTGTTGCCAAAGCCGAGCGGACAAGGTAACATAAATACAGCTATTGATGAAATATTGCAACTACTGCAGAAATATAATATAAAATATAATACAAAATAAAATGGCAGTGGAAGGAGGAGAAGAAGCCGATTTCGCAAAGACGAAATCGCCAAAACGTGCACCGCGACTACCAAATTTCACTAAGGTGTCACGAGCCAGTACAGAGCGGAATTTAATAAATTTGCAAATCAAAGAATTCAAGAAAAGAAAAACTCAATTTCTTTTCGACACTGAAGCACCAGTAATCTTCATAAAACTACGGAATTTGAGGGAAGAAATGTTAATATATGAAGACAAAATGACGTCAGCTGGAGTTACAAGATACAAAAAACTGTTATAGAAAAAATAACTGCCATATTATTAGATGAACTATTAGATATAGCACGTAATTGTAGATAATTTTCCAATCGACTACGAAGGCATACTTAGAATTGATTTCCTACGAAAATATCTTGCGAAATACAACTACAACAACAAGCTTTTAAAAATAGGAATAGTATATTGAAATTATATTCCTACAAAATAATAAGAATCATCCCTAGATGCGAGGTAATCATAGAAGCCAGCACTACAAACAATATGGGAGTAATTCAAGCAGAAAAAGCGCAACCAAGAGTACTTATTGGTAACTATCTGGTACAGCCGAAAAATCATCTCTGTCTGAATATCATAAATACCACGGAGATGTAGAAATGCAAGTACCTTGCGTAACTCCAATGGAAATAGCGTCGAAAGACATTTGTGAGTCTATATAAAAGGAAGAAGAAGAAGAAGAAATTAAGACAGTAATTTCAAGAAACATCTGCGAAAATACTTCAAAGTTAGAGCATTTAAATGCTGAGAAAAAGAAGAGATAACAGTAATCTGCACGTAGTATTCCATTTGAAAGGAGATCCATTGATGCATATCAATACTGTCGTACACATGAAATTCACACGCAGATAGACAGTGTGCCTGTTAACGTGAAATCGTATCGGATATCCGAGAAACATAAGAAGAAGTGCACAAGCAAATACGCACAATGCTTAAAGACGAAATTAGTATTGGGTTGTCCGAAAAATTCGTGCCGATGTTGAAGGAAAATTGAAACGCAGAAAATTTAAATTTTAGTATACATTTATTAAATTATATAAGTTAGTCAGCACGAACTTTTCGGACAACCCAATAATATGATCAAGCAATAGTCAGTGGAACGTGCCATTACTTGTAGTATCCAAAAAGACTGATGTAATAGAAACACCTAAATTATGCATAGTCGTAGATTTTAGAAAATTGAACGACTTGACTATAAGTAATTCTTTTCCTCTTCCTAATATATAATCAATATATAATCAATATATAATCAATATATTGGATCAGTTAGGAAACGCTAAATACCTTACTATCTTAAACTAGCATCTGATTATCACCAAATTCCTATGACTGAATCAAATAAAGGCAAAACTACTTTTTCAACAGCTTATGGGCATTACGAATTTAATAGAATGCCTTTCAGACAAATGTGCCAGCCACTTTTCAAAGATCAATTCTGTTCTAACTGGGTTATAAGATATTAAATGTTTAGTATATCTAGATGATACAGTCGTGTATGATTTACAGGAGCACAACGCGCGACTCATCGAAATATTATATAAGCTGAGACAGCATAAACTAAAATTACATCCTGAGAAATGCGAATTTCTCAGAAAAGAGATCATTTATCTAGGGCATGTAATAACCGATGACAGAATCAAATCCGACTAAGCTAAAAGCTATAAGTGAATTTATTATTCCAGTAAAAATAAAAGAGATACAAGCATTCATTGGATTAGTAGGATATTACAGGAAATTTATCGAAAATTTTTTCAAGATCGCAAACTTCTAACTAAACTGACAAAGAAAGGAGAACCATTCGTATGAACAGACGAACAACAAAATGCATTCGAATTACTAAAAAGTAAATTGACTATCGTACCTGTGCTCCAATATCCAGATTTCACACGAGAATTTCTTGTGACTACCGACGCATCTGATTACGCGATCGGGGCTATACTCTCTCAAGGAACTTTGTGTCAAGACAGACTAATACCATATGCTAGTCGCATAATGTCAAGAGCGGAGAGTAATTACAATACTACCGAAAAAGAATTATTAGCTATCATTTGGCAGTTAAGCATTAATGATCGTATTTGTATGATACAAAATTTAAAATAGTAACGGATCATAAGCCTTTAGTGGTTGTTTAATGTAATTGACCTTGAATCCAGGTTAATCTGATGGAAAATCAACTAGAGGAATATGATTATGAGATTCATCGTGCAGACAAAATGCATATGAACGTGGACGCATTAAGCCGATGCATAAGTACTATTACCTCACCAGAAGATACGACAAACGAAGATACATACAAAGGAAATAGCGATAAAATGAACGAATGTAACGCTGCAGATAAACAACGAATATTTTATGAATACCGCAATTCTTTCCTTTAGAAGGACATCAAGGAATGGAAAGAATTATTAAATATATTCGATTGAAACACAATTGGTCAGGATTAACTAAATATGTTGAAAATTATATTGTGAAGAATGTCAGAGAAACAAATTAAAAGGGAGAACAAAAGCGTCACTTTAGATCACAGATACAGCTCGACGACCTTTCAAGAAATGTGCTTTAGACATCGTCAGCCCATTAACGAGCAACTATGGAAATAAATATATATTAACCTTTCAAGATAATCTCACTAAATTCAGTAAAGCTATATTTATATCAAATTAAGAAGCCGCCGAAACAGCATAACAATTTACATTCAAAATTTGAATATAGAGTACCTGACAAAGTATTGACCGATCAGGACACAAACTTCGTAAGTGAAATATTTAAAAATGTCTGTAAACTATTAAAAATCACTAAAGTACAGACAATTGCGTATCATCCTGAGAGCAACGGTGCATTAGAACGCTCTCATCGTACCCTGGCAGAATACTTGCGACATTACATTAACGCGAATCAAACGGACTGGGATGAATGGGTTCTATATGCCATGTTCATATATAACACTATTCCACACACTGCAACAGGATATACTCCATTCGAATTAGTTTTTGGATACCAAGCAACGTTGCTCTCTGCACTGACAAAATCTCCAAATCCTACGTATTGTTGTGACGATTATGCCAAGGAGTAAAAGAGCGATTATAGGCGACCAATCGAATCATACATATTAATATATATTTATTATAGCGACGACTTGACCATCGAGATCCTGGAAGCTCATTACGAAGATACAGATTCTTTACGTAATCTGGACATTACTAATACTGTATGATGTGGAAAACATGTTAAGAATTGTGCAATTACAGAATATGTTTAAAATATACAACTGGTGATCGCAATGCTAGAAAGAAATGTATCAAGTTTAAAAAATAAAGTATAAGATTGCTTTTTAAATATGTTTTAAATATGTTTTGATTTCTTTTCCCGAAATTTGTTTTTGTAAAGAGAATAGGAGCAGACAGACTTTATTGTCATTGGCGCCAATCCCTTAGATAAAAAAGATTCGATATCGTTAGAATGCATTTTTATAATATGTGTCAATTTGGTATCCTTCGATCATGTCGCAACTGTTCTTCAAAGTATAATGTATATAAAAAGTATAATGTATATAAAAAAATCTCCATTTTAGGGTGTGTAAAAAAAATGTGAAAGGGAACATTGTTTAAAAGAAGATTTCGGGCAATGTTACCGCATCATCGTTCAGAGAACTTCAAAAAAGTTCAGACAGCTAATTATAAGTTCTTCGAGAAAATAAAATATCTTAAACCATGAACTATTAGTTCCAATTCAACAGGATGAGGCCTGCCAAAGACAATAAGTTTATTTAATTTTAGAAAATATTTGCTTATAGCGTATTATATATTTTTGTAAAATCTATTTACATGTTTTCTTTTTTTTCACAGAGCATTTTCTCAAACATCGTTTAGGACATCTTAGAAATCTCGCTACGCCTCATATTTTGATGAGGAAATATGCATTGATATCGACAGTGTCCAAGTTCCTGGACATTGAGATCCTACAAATAATTTTAACAAAGGGAATGTAATTGTAGCTTTTGACAAGTCTTATTATGAAAATAAAATGTTAGCGTTTTACTTTCTGACAACAATACATACATCTTAAAACGCAATCTAGTTAATAAATTGTTAAAAAACCTAAAAACATTGTTAAAAACAGAGAAAGTGACTTAATTTCTCAATCCATCTATAATTTTTTAAATGCAACGGTACCAATATTATCAAGAATTCGGATTATCCAAGATACATAAGCAAGATTATCCGTTACGAATTATTGTATCTTCTATAGATTCCATTACACAACTTGGCTTCACATAAAATGTTGTATTAAATAAAAATTTAAATAAACCTAATAGTTTTGTTAAAAATAGTTTTCAACTTACAAAAAACTATCTAAGTAATTCTATCGGAAACTTTCTTAGTGTCTCTAGACGTTTCTCTGTTCACTAATGTCCCATTCGATTCAACAATAAAAAATATTAATAATGCGATGGCAATATGTAGACAACAACATTTCATTATCAAAGAATTTTTTAAAACTATTACTTTGATTCCACTTATTTTTACTTTAACAGGTTTTATAAACAATCTTTTGACGTTCGTATGGGATCTCCGTTATCATCAATTGCAGCAGATCTTGTGATGCAAGATTTAGAAGAATTCGCACTTGAGGATTTATTGTTGGAAAGAAATTTATTGCGAAGGAAGTGGCAATATTGAGAAAAAAAGCTATTTTCTCATTACATTTTTACATGTCCTATGCCATGGAACTTCTTGACAAAATCCGAAAAGTATTGCGCTTCCTGGCTGAATGCTATCATCATGGGAAGATGAAATGATATAATATGATGAAACGCCTGATTACAATGGCTGTAATTGATGCGGAAGAGAATGAATAAGGCTGTCGTATATGTTAAAGGACGCGAATGACTGGCTAATATACTCGACGACTCGACAATTGAGACTCTGGATGCTAATTACGAACATATAGATTTTTTACGAAATCTTAATATTATTAATATTGTACGATGTGGAAAACATTTTAAAAATTATGCGTTACAGAATGTATTTAAAATATACAATTGATCACAACATCAAAAAAATATATATCAAGCGCACGCACGCACGCACGCACACACACACACATACACACACACACACACACACATAGGTATATACACACGTATACGCACTAACACATAGTGGGTTAGAATCCCTATATTTATCCTACTCACGTTCGAACAATTCTACGAATAAACTTCAGCATTTATCAGCAGTTACAACTAGATCATCAGTTATTAGATTGTCATAATCAATATATCAGTGACAAAAAGTACAATGCCTCGAATAAAATCGTATGCCTTAGCCAAAAGTATACGAAAAGACGTCGCGCTCGAAAGATTCCACTTCAGTATTCTTGCAGCGCTTCGCATTAAGCGTAATTAAACGTATATTTATTGAATAGCTATCGGACTAATATTTACAATTAAATAGCTATAAACAGCTATCAGATTGATATCAGACCATTATTGGTCCATTTTTAACTCCATCTGCTATATATATATATATATGTATGTCTAGTGGCAATTTCCGAGACTTTTTTCAAATTGGCAGATTCCAGGACATTTTCCAGAAGTGGAAAAATTTTATATCACGCGACAGGTTCCTGGACGTCCTGGAATCTGCCATATGAATACAATGGCAGATTCCGAGTCTGTAAACGGTAAATCCTACCATTTTCGGCCCATATATGGCTTATAAACGGTAAATCCGGCCAACCTCGGCCCATATATGGTCCCTAAACGGTAAATCCGGCCACCATCGGCCCGTATATGGCTTCTAAACGGTAAATCCAGCCCGTATATGGCTCGTATGGTATATGACCTCTAAACTGTAAATCCGGTCACTCTCGGGCCGTATACCATATGGCCTCTAAACGATAAATCCGGCCTCCTTCGACATGTATATGGCCTCTAAACGGTAAATTTGGATAAATGTATATACATTTGAATGAATGTATATACATTTTCCATTTTGTATTAGCGGATTCCAGGACATTTGACATTTTCCAGGATTATCTTAGAAAAATTTTATGTTCTAAGGCAGATTCCTAGACGTCTTAGAATCTGCGATATGAATATTGTATAATGGCAAATTCCGGATCTGTACATTTAAATGTACATTCAAAAGTATATATATTTGGTTGTACAAACTCGGAATGTGCCATACGCATATATTATGGCAAATTTCGGATCTGTATACATATAATTCGGTCATTAAAAAATTTTAACACTTTTTCTTCGATGAATTTGAATCATTTTATGATTGGATTTATCAGCGCGACGAATAATAAAATGGTTGCGAAACTATTAAGTCTGTTGAACGTAACCATTTACTCGATGAGCAATCGAAATGCATCGAAGAAAAAATGTTACAACTTTTTAGTGACTGATTATATGTATTATATTTCAATGTACAGATCCGAAATCTACCATAATACTCACACGACTAATAACTCATGGTATTATTATTACTATATTTATACTACGTTTACTAAATCCGATCGACAAAGTTATATTGATAAAACCTATACACAATACAAGAAGTATTAGGAACAACAATAAATATTAAAATTTCAACTTATCTGATACTTCGGAATAGCAGTTTCTAATATAAGTTGAAATCTTGATATTTATTTCTGCTCTTAATATTGTGCAGATCTTTAAAACTACATTAGAATGGATATTTAGTACGACGACCGCTCATTGAGCGCTCAATGAGTTCTTATACCTACTTGATTTTATATTTTTAGATGTAATGGAATATGCTAATCACATGCAAGAGCTCACTGCGCGCTTAGTGAGTGATCGTTGTAGTAAATGCACTACAAGTATACACATTCATTTAAATGTATATACATTTGATGTTGAACAGATCGGAATTTGCCATACGCATATGGTATATTATGGTAGATTTTGAATCTGTACATCGAAATGTACATACAACCGGTCACTAAAAAGTTTTAACACTTTTTCTTTGATGAATTTTGCAACTGTTTTATGATCGTTACGTTGATTGGATTAATCAGCGCGACGAGTAATAAAACGATCGCAAGACTGTTGAGTCTGCTGACCACAATCATTTACTCGGTGAGCAATCGGAATTCCGAAATGCATCGAAGAAAAAGTGTTATTATCTTTTAGTGATCGATCGTATGTACAGACTCGAAATCTGCCATAATATATATGTATATACATGTCTGTACAATGTATATACATTTGGATGAATGTATATACATTATAATGTTGTTATAAGGCTCTGCGCACAATATTAGGAGCAAGAATGAATACCAAGATTTCAACCTATATTAGAAACCGCGTATTCCGAAGTAAATGGTATCAGATAAGTTAAAATCTTAATATTTATTGCTGTCCCTAACATTTCTTATATTATGTATAGGTCTTAACATATCAATAGTATAACTTCGGATCGTGTAAACAAAGTATAAGTATGTACCATGAACATAATAGTTGTAGCACAGACTTTCACATAATACATGTAATGCATAGTGTATAAAAGAATCAATTGATCAAAATTTTTCTTTTCCTTGTAATTGAAAGAAAAAAAGGATACTGATTGTCTTAGGTAAACAATAGTCAGCATATGTTATCGAGTAATATATAGTCGTGGACTGAATTGATCGATGTCTTACTAGAAAACCAATAAATCCAAAGAAATATTTTCTCATTTCTTGCGAAAAATTGCTGGTATAATTTTCGTGAAGATAACTTCTCGCATAGCGATTATCTTCGTCAATCGATCCCGTCATTTGCGCCCAATTGAAATGCAACGAATCATAATAATAATTAATATAAGTAATATGGCTCAATAAATTATAAATTTAGTATAACAAATGAGGGTTACGAGCCAAAAATTCTAAACTTATAATATTTATCACTAAGGAAAATTTCTTTAAAGGAATAAAATTTTGAGTAAGTACTATAAAAGTCAAAGTACTAAATTCGTCGTCACAGTTCCATACTGTGGTTAATCTACTATCCCCATCTGTTTATTTTTTAAAAACATTAATAATATACGATAATAAAGACACATAAACAAAAAAAATCTGTTGGACTTTATTAAGTAAAAACTACACTTACTATCTAAGTAGAAATCAAATATCTCAGACAATCATATACGATTGTAAAACAAAAACTTTAAGAATAAAAATATTTACTTAGGTATATGATTTTTTAAAATTGTGGCATAACTTCTTTCATAGATGTGTTCGCAACAAGATGTTACGGCACACTCGCTGCTGCTCAGATACGTTTACGTGTGTCTCGCGTGTTTTGTTTTAATGTAGCCTCGATTATTCTACTTACCCCTATATTCAACTGACTCTGTCTCCCTTATAGTATGTTTCAAAGTCCGTCAGACCGAGCTCGCCGTCATCCAAATCTACCGCTGGAAAGTAGCTCACGGCGAGGCCGCTACTCTTGCCGGTCAGCGATATGTTTTAAACGAGCACTGAGTTAAGCAGCGCAATGTCGGTCCTTAAATTGCTTGTCAATCGTTCGTAAAAACTGTAAACAAAGCTGTCCGCAATTGTTCTGTACCATAACGTTGATGAGGCGTGCGATTACACTCGATTACATTGTTTGCCAGATACCGTTTAAGTTCCTTCAGCGGTCGAAGATTGCCAAAACTGTCAAAGTATATGATGCGATTCCTTCTTTTCGCATATATTACCCAATCCAGACCAGGTTCCTCGGCATTGTTCAGATTTACGATACTGCTCTCATTTTGATATACTTCTTCGGTAATGTAGTACGCATAAGATGCCTCTAAAATGTATATACAGTTTGCAAGTTGTTGCAATTGCACATTGGTAATTACTCCCCTCAGCATTTTTAATGTTTCATCGATGTTTTTTTTTTGCGCGATACCTTGTCCTTCCGCGCTTGTAGGGAGCGAGATAAACGTGACACGATTATGACGTTGCAACTAACACTGCGTTTATCGTTTACTATTTTGGCGACTCCCATCGCGCCATCGACCAATGACCTGAGAATGCCGAATAGCGATAAAACAGGTAGGATAGAACACGCCGTCGCGTTTCTTTGTTGGAAGTACCTTGCTCTTCTTCTTCTTTGTTTTCAACCGATTTTCATTTTAGCCTTCATAGCTGTCTAAACTGCTGTGGCTCTCTCGTGGAGAGTTGAATCACTCGCAGTAATGCATTTCCACGCCTTCTCGGCGAGTATTGTCAGCGTCGTTCAGCAAGATCGTTGCTGTGCGAATATCCTATGTCGTGCTCGTGAAATGCAGCCAATGAATTAATTCCTTGATCATCTCTAGCAATCGCTTTTCCAACTCTCGCGTTCCCGGAGCGCAAAACTGATATCCGAGAATATATATAGTTCGAAAGAAAGCGCGTTTATTGCACGATTTAATAAGTCTCTCGACGACATTCGCTGCAATTCTTTATTAAAGGCGCTGGATCGTCAATATGCGTTTGATGACTCGGTAAATTATAATGCTTTAGGCATTGACGATATCGTTATATCTCCGAATCTGCTCGTATATGTTCAGGTAACATCTGTCCTACAACACAAACCTATGCAATTTTCAAACTCTCGCAGCAGTACAATTTTCGGTATGTATTCTAGTTTTTTTGAGGTTGAACTATGCAGATTATCCGACACGATAAGAAACATTTTGATTACTGATCAATTCAGCTCTATAAATAGGCCTGTTCGCGATATTCAATATTTTGTGGGAAGAGAAAATATGCGTCAGTCGTAAGCGATCAAAGTGACGAATCTTGATGGCAAAGTGCAAACCAATAGAGACACGCAAGCATGGCGACATGCTATCTATACGTCTGTTACCGTCTGCGGACCGTCAAATTATGGCAAGACGAATGAGAAAACTTTCCTTGGAAAGTCCGCACGGCGATTCAAGAACATGTACGTATACTCGAAATCATTGCAACAACCGAAATATTGATACCTGGCGAATTTATTAGCACCGATCGAGGAAATCGGTTATTTTACATTCTCCAATAACAGCGATGTTTCATTCTGAGCGAGACGCTTCCAAATTCCATCTTTATCTTTGATGATGTGATATGCGACAAGCAGGACGCAATAAGAAAGTACTTTGCAATAAGACGACATACGGACGTCGACTGCTTCTATCTCTGTCAGATGTACACAAAGATACCGAAGCATCTTATATGCAACAATGCAAATCTGATCCTGTTCAAACAAGATCATACCAATCTGAAACGCGTACAACGATCATGTGAATACCGATATATGTCCTATGAGGATTTCTGCGATTTATATGTTGTAAATGTTGAAATAAAAGTATGGATTTCTAGTGATTGACAAGGATAGTGTACTTACCGATGGGTGATACAAAAAACAATTTAATGACTTTGCAATATGTGATGTGATCAGTTGACCTCGATACGTTGACATGGACAACAGCATAGATCATGAAAAGATAACTAGGAGATTCCGAAAACGAGCGATTCGATTCGCAAAAAATACCGCGCTTTGAAGAGTGATAAAATGGAGGATATATCGCATTGGAGAGACACTTCAAATCTATTATTCGACTCGATGAAACAGATTGTTGAAAACACAATACTCCAAGGATCCTATTATAATTGAAACATTTTTTTCGAGAGAAGTCAAAAAAAAAATGACCGAGTGCTTTGTACAACAATCCTATACAGGTTTCCACGAGGCTTTCTGTGAAATCAATGTTGAGTCAATCGAAAACCGTACCATCCATTGTGAAGTATTTAAAATAATATAACTGCGATTTATCATATGATCACTCATCGTCGAAAAAATTGCCGATGAACCGCTTGTAACATTTATTCGACACATACTTCAAATATCCGAGGAGCAAGAAAAGCTGCAAACTATGATTGGGACAGAAATATCTGAAAGCAGTTCTGAAGCGATAAGAAAGCTGTCAATATAGATGTTGTGTATGGAGCTTATTTCAACGACATGACAAAGGAACGATGCTTGGTGATAAACGTATTACCTTGCATAAAAATGACGATATAATTATAAATGGGAAAAGATATGATAGAACCGGGCTTGTACGAATTAATTTTCATGAAATTTCCCAACAAAAATATTTGTACGGATGATGACGTACAGACCTATAAGAGCATTCTGCTGACGACAAATGCTCATCTGCGCGGTCATAGCCCGAGTAATCAAGTAATGGGTAATAAGGAATACAAGTATAAGAACATAATAATGCCATTGAGTAAAAAAGTTGGAACAAACAAAATAATGGATTTACCGCGTACGATAATGCTAAACGATAACAAGATCGACTATATCCATTAGGACGATCTCAATGAAATTGTGAATTGTCTGCGATTGCTTGAGGTCTCGTGCCAAGCGAGTCACAATGATCACGATAATGAGATTATCAATGAGTTTCGCGAAGCCAGTTTGATTATAAATTAATCTCGTTCTACACACGTTGTTCAGTTGACTTCGCAATATCAGTCAATAAGTTTGGATTATCGCTTGGAGGAGGAAGCGCACTATCAGTGGCGTGGATTGTTCAGAAATTACGTGCGTGATAACGCTTTTTGCATAATCATAGCCGATTTTGACGCAAAATCGCGCAAGATTCAGCGAATAGGTGGAGCGAATAGGAGCGCTACCGGTGGATAATTCTGACGCAACAAACAAACGATACGTGCAGCAAAGTTCAACATTTGAAAGATCGTCTGAAATCGAGAGGAAGATTGCAGTCTTACAAATGTGCAGGTTATATTAAACGAATTTGAAAAAATGATTTGAGAAGTACATCTAAAAAATTATCCGCAATGTCTGAGAAATGTCTGCTGGTTGATGAAACGCAAACGAAATTGCACGCTCCGGCGAGAAGAAATTTACCGCGAAGACACATCACAATAAATGGATACGATGACTTGTGGCAAGCGAATGTGATCGAGATGCGTCTTTATACGCGATTCAACAAAGATTACCACTACATTCTCACCGTTATCTGAATAAGCATGAACCGAACTGCTCAAAGCCAAAAGCGGGAACAAAGTGACAAAGACAATTGCAAAGATGATTCGAGACAATGGAAGATGTCCGAAAAATTACTGACATAGGAAAAAAATTTTACAACTCGGATGTGCAGAAATTCTTGAAGAAGTACAACATCAATTATTATTCTACGTATTCTGTAATGAAGGCTTCGATCGTTAAACGATTCAATCATACGTTGAAGAAATGTGGAAACAATTTACGCACAATGAAAATTACAAATGGACATCCTGCCGCATCACGTATCAAATTATAACGCGCGCAAGCATCGAACTATTATGCATCCCGTGACATTAGCCCCGCGATCGCCGACAAGCTCTTAATCACGGTTTACAATCGCGCAAAGATTGCAGCACCGGCGATATAAAGTGGATCGAGCAAATTTAAAACAGTCTTTGATCAAGATTACACGTCGAATTGGAGCACGGAGGTTTAAAATTATCAAAATGCAAAAAACTAATCCAGTAACATATCTTTTGGAAGATTCTCGCGGAGAGTCTATTGCTGGAGGATTCTACGAATTGCATATCATCGCTACCCCGACATACATCTCGTTGAAAAACTGTTGCGCAAGAGAGGGAATGAGATTTACGTGAAATGGTTAGGATTTGATAATTCGCACAATTTGTGAACATAAAGACAATGTGTTGTAAAACTTATTATAAAAATATAAATTAATATTAAACATATTATAAATATTATATATTGTATTTATATATTATACATATTATACATACTATATTTTACATATTATATATAGCATAAACATATTAACACATATTATACACATATTAAACATACTATACAATACAAATGTGTTTTATTTAAATCGGTAATGCTCCCATGGCAGCGTGTCGATGGAATCGATATACCACTTATCATCATGTGGACTTAGAGCGATTTTTATTTCTAATATCGTGTACACTTCGTACAATTTGGATTTTATGCACGACTGCGCGTCATTTGGATTGCGTCATTCAAGCACTGCGTGTAATCCTCGAACGTTATAGACCTCACTTGTTCTTGATGCCCTTTTTCGTATCCTTCTTTTCTTCTACACATAAGGCATACATTTTCACTTTAAGCCCGACGAATTTGGTCATGATGGTACTGTTGTTCTCTTTCATAAGGTCAGGAACTTTTTTATTTGCGAGCAGAATGTCGTACGCGTTGTCGCTCGAGTAATCGTTCGTGTCAAATCTATTTATATATTTTATGATATATTTTATGATATATTTATATATTTTATGATTCGCGTTTTATGATATCATAGACATCATCACATTCTATATGATATATGAGGCTATCAATATTGGTATACATAATATTGCATTTTTCGCGAAACAGTGGTGCCATATATTCCTGAAATTCGTACAAACACATCTTGGATAGGTCAAAGATGCATATATCGATACTCACATATATCGATTTGTCAAACTTCACCTCGAGTTCTATCGCGACCAGATTCTTCGAAAAGATACTACGACTGGAAATTTGATTTCGTGATCATTGCATCGTATCTACGGCAATAAGTTTTTAGAAAAACATAATAAAACACATTTTTTTATCAATTCATTTTTATTTCTCAACATAGTCTCCTTTCAGCTCGACACACTTGATCCAACGATTCTCCAACTTTTTCAAGCCGTCCGAATAATATGATTTGTCCAACCCTTCAAAATACCAGGTATGTAAATATAATATGAATTTACCAATAGATGGCCATAGTTGTCAATGTAGTTGCCGTCAGATGGCGCTATTTTCCTTGTTCTAACATCTGACAAAGATTTTCAACTCACAATAATACAAGTTTCATACAACAGTATAGTTTGTAATAGCGTTGAATATGAATTTTGTACCTGGAAACTACGATTGCGGACAGCATTGATTTTCTGTATTTGAAGAAAATCTGCTGCAGAATCGCATCGAATGCTTGTCAAAGCTTACGGTGAGCATGCTCTTGGTAAATCACAGTGCTTTGAGTAGTTTAAAAAATTTTAAAGTGGCGATTTTGACGTGAGAAACGAAGTTTGAAGACAACGAATTGCAAGCATTGTTGGATGAGGATGACGCTCAAACTCAACAACTCGTGGATCAATTGAATGTGAGAGGCCGTCTCCATACGTTTGAAATCCATGGGAAAGATCCAGAAGATGGGAAAATGAGTTCCACATGAACTGAATGAAAGACAGTAGGAAAACCGAAAAACCACTTGCGAAATGCTGTTCGCCAGGCCAAAAGAAAGTCATTCTCCATCGAATTGTGACTGGCGATGGAAAGTGGATATATTTTGAGAATCCTAAGCGTAAAAGATCATGGGTAACTCCAGGCGAACTATCGACATCGACTGCAAGACCAAATCGCTATGGAAGACAATGCTCTGTGTTTGATGGGATCAGAAAGGTGTGATCTATTATGAGCTGCTAAAACTTGGCGAAACTATTAATACTGAACGCTACCGACAACAAATGATCAATTTGAATCAAGCTTTGTGTGAAAAACGACCGGAATATCAAAAAAGGCAACACAAAGTGATTTTGCTTCGTAATAATCATTACACACAGCAAAACTGGTCAAGGAAACGATTGAGGCATTTGGTTGGGAAATACTTTCGCATGCGGCTTACTCACCAGACTTGGTTCCGTCCGATTACCACTTATTTGCATCGATGGGACACGCACTTGCTCAGCAGCGCTTCACTTCTTACGATGTACAAAAATGGTTAGATGACTGGTTTGGCTCAAAAGAGCAATTTTTTTGGCGTGGCATCCACAAATTGTCAAACAGGTGGAAAAAATGTATAGCTACCGATAGGCAATACTTCGAATAAAATATTTTTTATCATTTTCATGCAATAAACGTGTATTTTCTATAAAAAAATTCCATATTTACATACCTGGTAAGCCTCTGTTTCGGCGATGCTCTCTGATAATAAATCTCTTTCCTCCGAACTATTTCTTCAGATTTGGAAATAGGAAATAGTCGCAGGGGGCTAAATCTGGCGAATATACTGGATGGGGAAGCAATTCACAACGGAATTCGTTGAATTTGGCCATCGGTGCCAAGTACGTGTGAACCAATGCATTGTCTTGATGGGAACTTTCTTCTTCGCTAAATGGGGACGTTTTTTCTTTAAACGGTTGTTGAAATGGTCTAATAAGGCTGCGTAGTAATCATCATCGTTTCGACGGAAGGTAATCGAAATGAATTATACCGCGTCCATCCCAAAAAACTGTGGCCATCACCTTTCCGACCGATTTTCCGGCCGTCTTCGCTTTCTTCGGAGCTAGTTCACCCAGTGAAGTCCATTTTGATTGTTTCTTCATCTCGGGTGTGAAATAATGAATCATGTTTTGTCGACAGTAATGATGACGCAGAAATTCATCTGGATTATGTTAAAACACCTCCAAAAATTATTTTGAAATCGTCACACGGTCGCGCTTATGGTCCACAGTGAGCAAACGCGGCATGCATCTTACCGATAGTTTTTTCATACCCAATTGTCCCAAAGTTGTACCATGTGATATGACTTTCACTCGTCGATCAATCAAAACAATATCGTGGACTTTATCAATGATTTCTAGCAGCTTCAATTGGATGTCCTGAACGAGGTGCATCAAATGTGAATATATGACCATGTTTAAATTTATTCACCCAATTGTATACAGTCGCAAACGCTGGTGCAGATGTGCTATGAACATTATCCAACTCAGCTTTGATTTCTTTTGGCGTTAAACTTTTCATATGTAGACGTTTGATCACTGCACGAAACTCGTTTTTTTCCATTTTGCCAAAAATACAAAAGTTGTTTGCTTAATCGTCTACAGAAATGAAATCACGCGATGAATTCCGTTCAAAATTTAACAGTCAGCTGAGAGATGCTACTTGTCAAAAAGTAGTGTGACATGACACTGCGAGTGCCCTCTGACAGATTTTCTAAGAACTTATCGACTTGCTTCTCATTGTGTTAATAACTTTACGTCAAAGCGAATGCGTTCGTTCTCCATAGTTTTATCAAGTACCATGTTATTCATAAGTTTGTATAAATTTTTTTTAAAATCATTTTTGGCCAAAGTTCTAAATTTTGTGTTTAGTTCTATGTAATCGCATAGCTTTAGAGATCATACGGAGACCATGACGAGTATACTACTGCAGGTTACGATAATGTATAACGAACGCTGTTTATCGCATAATAATGTTGTGAGTAGCTTGTTATCATGCTTGCCAAGTGCTTTCTCGTGCGTCGGATAGAATGGTAGATCAGTGTGCACGTCATGTTGCGAATACTCCGCGTCCACCTCGAGAATATAGCCTGTTGCCGAATCTAACGCGATGGTCGTAAAATAAAAATTTTGTACGTCGTCGACCGAAAATTGGCAATTGTTGACACATTGTCCAGCCATACAGATTGTTGACATCATAGTACATCAAATAATTGTTGTTGGCTCGCGTACCTTCGAACTCAGTCCACCGCGTATACCGCACTCGATAAACATGACCATGCCAATGTCTGTAAGTAATTCAAATCTTACACCCGTGCTTTAACATGACACGTCCTACGTGAAACCTAGTAAGGTGTAATAATATATGGGGTCGAGCTCATGATTCGCGACGCAACTGCGTCTAACATCGCGGAAATTTTCAAAGATGTCGGCCAACAACAATACGTCCATTTTCAGATATATTTTAAGTCACTATATTCACCAAGTGTATATTCACCAAGATGGAGAATCATTGCCACCCGTTGACGGCGTGCGCGTAAACGTTTTCAGATATCGTGTCCTCTGTCAAAGAACTGTAAAACGATTCGCGAGGCGATAAACATAACTCTTCCAACTTTTCGACACAGTCAATGTACTCGTACGAAAAGACGCCTTCGTGTCAAAAGATTAAAATTTTCTTCTAATAAATTGGAAAATTCGTGTTGCAGTATCCGTAGCTTATCTTTATTGAGAAAAGATGCCAATTTTTCAAACTAGAAGCGAGAAATCTGAATGAATCTATAAACCGTAATTTTACACAATTTTTTTTATCAATTTGGTACTATCGATGTTTAGTAAACGAAATATATTTTTCTTTAGTTATCGGTAAAAGATTAATATGTCCTTTGTACATGGCAATTTCCTTGATGATGAAATGCGCAACTAAAATGCGAAAATTACGGGTATGCAATGCAAATCCCTATAATTTAGATTACAATTTGAATGCGCGGGGCCTCTGTATCGCCCGGTTAAATGGCAGTAATTACGTATCCGCGTCTGGCACAAACGGTTTCTCGCACACATGACAATGCGTGGCGCTGTTAAATTTTTGCCAATCGTCTCGCGTGAAATCGTCATGGATACGTTAGCCGAAATTATAAACTATACACCATGCGCTAAATTTCTGAGTTCTTCCGTGAACCACGCTATACAGTCGTTATAACTGCGAAAACGATAGACCAACAGTGAATCGTACAAGCAGTGCATATATTATCCAATATTAAACACATTATATGATGATACGTGTACGTAGCCAATTCAGAATTCCCATTTGTTTTTTCAATGCACATTCCAGGTCGGCGTAAACGACGAAGAGAATGCGTTCCTTCCTGCAATGGTTATTGGTATGGTCGAAACTCAGCTTTGTTGTCCTTGCTCGGTAGTCTGATCGCGCAGGCATTTAGTTTTCCACAGTCCTCGCTGGATCTCCAATTTCTACTTCAGCGCTCGAGAGAAGTAGTGAAGGCATTTGAAAAGAACCGCGCATTTATTATTATTATTATTATTATTATTATTATTATTATTATTTTTACGTACTTAATGCAGAAATATTTTCTATTCTTTTTTCTGGTAAGGTGGTTGTGAGCTGACAAGTCGTAATAAGTTCTTGATGAGCGCAAAGTACCTCGCGTTGTCATGTACAAGAGATTTACGTGTTTGATTCTCTTTCAATCGGCGAATCGTATCGGTACAATCCCTTTTCATCGATATAGTTGACATTGATGAAAATATCATTCAAAGTGTCGAATTTCTTAATTTGACTTACGTCATTGGAAATTCGATGCCCGCGAGATTTAGAACGGATACATAATGAGGAACGAGAATTCTCGATGTGCATTTCCTTGAGCTGGGTGTAGAGCAGCAACAATAGACTATGCGAAACATGCATTATCCGTGGTTTGCACGTTGATTCGTTCTCTTTAGCATAATTTTTCGGGATTTGATATGACATCCCACGCGCAGAGGATTGTGATTATTCGCGTTCACCGTTAAATTTAGCTGACCATACCCATCCGCTATCGCATTCCTGAAACTCTTTCAGCGATAAGATAAGCTCGACGCGCGATATGTCACCACTCACGCAAATCGGTATATTGATATAGCAGATGACAATACTTTTGTTTGCGCGTTTATCACTCGCCGCGAACTCACCATTAAAAACAGTGTTTATTTTTATGGAATCATACTGCATCATACTGTGCACATGCTCGAGCACAACTTCACTCGCATCTTCGAAAAATCGACGAAGCTTGATATGTTTAGAGTTTATCACCGTGCCCGTCAGAATACGGTTTTCGAACGCTGATGACGCGCCAATGGAGTCCCGATGCCCACATACACGAATCTTTCACGCACAGATTCCTTCAAACTCTCGAGCCGCGCGATACATGCGATTAGTGATTGTCTATTACCGATTGATAATCACGGGATCTGCTCTTCCAATGATTCTATAAATTCGTCGCATCGCTATTTCCACACGCTATACTTTTCTCTTGTATGAAGCAGGGTAGCTCGCTCAACCAAATCATGCTCTATGTTGCCTCTTGCGCTATTTAATTGAATGATGTTATTTGATTAAATCTTGTCATTTTTATATCATTATGCGCTATTTTTATTAATGATATCAGACATCTCGTGTCTTGAAAAAAGTAAGTAACGCTAACAAAACAGCTATACTTTGATGAAATTGCAAATGTTGCATTTTTGCAGGTGTATCAAATTACATTGATGATGTCGCTGAAATATGTTAATGTTTTTGAAAAAATTTCTTATATTACGCTGACAAAGCAGTTGTATATTAGCTGATATGCACTGTTTGGCAACTTTGCATTTGTATCATATTATATTAATCATTGTCATTGCGAAACATGTTAATTGTCCTTGAAAAAAATTTCTTATAATACTGACAAGATCTGACAAGATCATATTGAAACTTGCAAATTTGCTGACATTGCAATTTGTCAGATTATATTAATGTCATCACCGGATGTCTCTAAAAATTTTTTGTTACAAAAAATTGTTGGAAGGGATAAAATTTAAATAGAGATTGGAGCAATGATACTGCATCAATCGCTCAGTCAGATTCGTTTTACAGTGATCTCCAGCGCTATGGATTCATACGTACATGAGTCGAGCAAATAAATATTTCAATTATATTTATTTGTGATGATTTTTTTCTCTATATATTGCTTATTCTTTTGTTCTTCTCCATTACAGCGCGTCTTTTCATACCATTTTGAGAGACCATTAGCGTTGACACCGACAAATTACAAATTTTTGAAGATTGGAATCGTGAGATCAACCTCTCATATAGAAATTGCGATTGGCGATACCTGAAGCAATCGCATCATCCTGCCGCATGCTACATGGATGGCGTCCATCAAAAAACAGGTAGACATCCAGCGATTGGTGCAGTCATCTACACTATCGAAAATAATGATATTGGACTTTGTCATTAAACTTGTTAAAATACGTAATGTTGACAATGTGAAATTATCTTTAAGTGAAAAGTGTTTATATATGAAACCGTCGACTATATATACTTTTTATGCTTGAACTTGAACAATGTGTCGAACACATATATTTTGATTTGTATCAATATACTAATATTATATTAAGCGATAAAAAATATTTTGTGACTCATTTATGAAAAAAATTGTATAAATAACAATAACGATGCTACAGATTTACGCTTTGCGTAAGATTTACGATAAAAATCATATATTGAATGCAAATTGATATTGATATTGATAGTATAGTGTAGATAGTATAGTGCTGTGGATAATATTGTATTATAATACATTACATGAAAAATAAATGTCTAAAATAAAAATATCTCCGTTTGCAATCGTTCTTTCGCGGCATCATATTACGCGCGCGATATCATCGCGCTCTCTAAAATAATTATATAATTCGGCAGAATAAAAAATATTTGTAGAATTTTTTTTTATGCATGAATAATCGCATATAATAAATGCTGAAGGAAAGACGTAAGAAGAAGTTGACAACATTTGAGAGATGGTAAGTATGATAAGTATAACGCGCGGTAGTGCTCGCGTTCGATGATGACGAAGGAAACTAGCGAATCGCGCCCGGAGGCGGTAGGAATCGGCGGCGGATCGCGTCTAGCGGCCATTGAAACTTATGCCCACGTCTTCACGCGGACGCAAGTTTCCGCACATTCGCTACGTAATTTCCGGCTACGTAATTTCCTGCACCCGGAATCCTCGTCTCCCCCGCACCTCCTTAAAGCTCCCGAATTAGAACTCACCTTGTTTTTACTTATTAATATTTCAATAAATGTATTATTAATTCTGAAGAATAAATTTATTCGTAAGGATAAAGCATGTATGTGTGCCCCGAACTACAAATATTATCTATAACATGTAATATTATTAATAACATTAACATAATAATACAGTCGCTTAGTAAGTTAATCGCATGGATTAAATTAATCGCAGATTCTTTTTAATTCGAAGCCACTTCGAGTCAATTGAAATAGATTAAAAAATGAATGAAATTTATCAATAAAATTCGGGCACTGATTTATTTTTGCGTTCACACCAAATATAAATATATCATCGATCACATAATTAATATTTCAATAAATCATTTTCAGTAGCTTGATTGTTTACCACATCGTCTATCCAATAATATACATTGATTGCATCCAAACTCGATATTATACAATTTTTTTTATTATACTTCTACTATTTAAAGTAAATATAAAATGACACATTTGGTAGACACATTTGGCTGCACTAGTGCGCACTGAGTGCAAACTTTTTCGGTGTCATGCATTCGGGTTGTGCGCACTGATAGAGATTATGTGTAATAAATGAGAAAAACCAAAAGTTAAAAATTATGTAGATATCATGTATGAATACTCAGACAAAGAAGTATACAATAAATATATATGATAAAAAATAAATACTTTTGATAATGAAAATATTTATGTTTACTATCATTAGTTGCAATATTATTAGTTTCAAACTTAATTCTGCACTAGATCACATCAATCCAGTTCTGCACTTGCATCGTGTCAGAGCAGTTAGAACCATGTCAGTGCATATGTATCGAATGTGCCATTAGCTAACAAAATAGCCGTCAAATAATAAATTAATAAATTTTTTATTTAAATATAAATTTATTTAAATATAAAAATTGATTATATTAATTATTACATCATAAAAACGGCTGTTAAACTTAAAGTTTGAACCCTTTAAATTAAAAATAAAAGTCCGACTCGTGTATCCGTTTAGCGAAGCGAGTTGAGATTTCCACTTCGTCCTTCATTCAACCTCCGGCTCGTAGGCCTCAGTTAAACCTCAGGATGAAGCAAAGTACCTTCCGATTTGTGTCGGTCCTTCCCCACGGCTCCCTTGCGGTCCGGAGCTTGGACACGACCAAATCGGTCTAATAATTCGGTTCCCATTGCGTTCATCCCATCAGCTCCATGTATGCGGAGCTTGGACGTAACACAGGCATATTACTAATATTTTGCATGCATATTGTTAATTTCTATAATATCTCTGCAATATTACATTGCAATCTGTAATATTACAACATTGTAGCAATATTGCTTCAATCTTCTGTACTATATGGGCTTATTCCTTAACTTCAACCTGCTTTCCTGCAAAAACTACTTGTCAGACGCAATTTTGTAAAAAGAAAAAAATTGTTTCTTTTAATGTAAAGTATGACATCTTGTATTTCGCGGGTGCGAATTTGAAAAATGTATATATTGTATATGCATATATATATCATATTTGTAGCTATTCAAACTGCGCACCGAATTGATTTTTCGTACTTACAAATGCAATTAAACTATTGGAATATCACAAATTAAATTAAATTAACAAGCAAATTTTGATATTTGATCCGATATCATATTAGAAGGATATTAATGTGCTAAAAAAATTTATATAAATTTATTGCGAAAAATATTATCTTGGCCGGGACTTGAACCCATATCTCTTATATATACGAGTGTCCTACGCCATTAAATCATCGAGGCGATTAGTAATATTCTTCACAATAATTAATATGTGTAGGAACAATAACGCTTCTTTCAGGCAGCGTGTATAAAATAATAACAATAATAAATGATTTTATTAAGACCGTAATGTAATACTCTAATTGTAAGAATATTCAAGCCTGTAACGGTCGAAGCTAGATCTTTAATGCTTTAATAATTCATTGTGAATTATATACATATGTAATCAGTTACCGAAATTTTTAGAGCAAACTGTGAATATTAGTGATTACATTATGTTACTCGCAACATGACAGCAATGAATAATTAATCGTTTCATCTTGAGCATTATGAAAATATTATATGACAGCAACAAAATATATATAAGGTGTAGTAAAAAGAAATACATTATTTTTCCAATAGATGGCTTTAGTAATCTGCATCTCGCATTATAAGTGCGATCGGGTTATGATAGATGGCGTTAGAAAAATAAGATATTAAAAAAACTTCTCAGACAGTTTTGTGATTGCTTGACTCAATATTGTTTGAGTGCGCGTCAAATATGGACACCAGCAAAGAGAAAATACGCCATATTTTACAGTTTTTTTTTCGATAAAGGCGAAAACGCAAGCCAGGCGGTTGAAAATGTGAATAGTGTTTATGATCCTGATATTGTAATAGCCAATCACGCGCAATTTTGGTTTCGTCGATTCCGTTCCGGTAATTTTGATGTCAAAGATGCACCACGCTCTGGAAGGCCAATTGTCGAAAATGGCGATAAAATAATGGAAATCGTCGAGTCCGACCGATGTAAGCACTGTTTCGATTGCCCAGGAGCTAAACATTGCACAAAAAACCGTTTGGAACCACTTGAATAAGGCTGGATACAAAAAGAAGCTCGATGTATGAGTGCCACACGAGTTAACGCAAAAACCTCATGGATCTGCGAATCACTGCTGAATCGCAACAAAATCGATCCATTTCTGAAGCGGATAGTGACTGATGATGAAAAGTGGATCACTTACGACAACGTCAAGCGAAAACGGTCGTAGTCGAATCGCGGTGAGCCAGCGCAAACAGTGGTCAAGCCAGGATTGACGGCCAGGAAGGTTTTGCTGTGTGTTTAGTGGGATTGACAGGGAATCATCTACTATGAGCTGCTCCCCTACGGCCAAACTCTTAATTCGAACCTGTACTATCAACAATTGGACCGTCTGAAGGAAGCAATCGCCCAGAAACGGCCAGCGTTGGCCAATAGGAGAGGAATTGTGTTCCATCAGAATAACGCAAGGCCACACATATCGATAGTGACTCGCAAGAAGCTCCAGGAGCTTGGTTGGGAGGTTTTTATGCATCCACCTTATAGTCCGAACCTGGCTCCAAGTGATTACCACCTGTTCCTGTCTATGGCGAATAATTTTACTGGGGAAAAATTCGCCTCAAGAGAAGCTTGTGAAAATCGATTGTCCCAGTTTTTTGCCAATACGAAGGTTTCTATGAGATAGGCATAATGGAATTACCTCCAAAATGGCAACAAGTTATCGAACAAAATAGTGCATATTTGACCTAAATCGGATCATTCTAATTATACTAAATAAAGCCTTCAATTTCATGCAAAAATAATGGATTTCTTTTATTACACCTTATATAATGATTTTCATCGGTTGTAAATATATTTTCAAGCTACATATTTTTTAATTGCAACTCGTTACTAACAAAATACTGACAATATGAAATATTACACATTTTCGAGTGGTAATCGAGGATATTTATGCTGATATGTTGCCATCACTTTGTCATTACAAGAATTCGAATTCCGTTGAGTTCAACACGATGGATATAATGCTGTCTTACCTTGTTATGAGTTTATCAAAATTGATTGCTATAATATGTCAGCAAACACATTGCATTTGGCTATCTGGATTGTTTATATGTTACGGCTTAAATAATTAATACAAAATATTGCTACATCTCATCTCGACATAAAAGTGGATCTATCTGGGCAAAAAAAAACCAAGAGAGTTTTTTTTAAAAGGGAAATTAATGTTAAATAAGAAGTTTGGATTGAGCCACGTCTCTTGCAGGCTGTCCGGATCATAATTCAATAAAAGTTTTGCAAATCCATTAAGTTCACCAGTCTGACCTCTACATTTCAATTGAATGCAATAATCTATTTTGGTTTTGTTTTAATCAGAAGCATAAGGAAAAGGAGTATAAGTTGAGTTTTCACTTTTCCTGTAAGCAAATCAAATCGTAACCCAAATAACGAAGTCAATTAAAAGTTGACTAATTGATCGAATGTCGACTAATAGTCGATTATCGATCGACTAATACTTCACGAATGTCTAAAAAAAAGTCGACTAACAATTTAAGTCGACTTTTAATAGTTAACTATATGCCGACTGGAAAAAAGCCAACTATAAGCCAACAAATAGTCACTCATGTTGTTTGAGAATTCAATAAGAAGAAGAATTAGAAAATTTATTAAATTTATTTGCAATATCTCTGCAGTTTCAATGTATAGCGTTATATTTTTTTATTTTAAGTAGAAGCGGGAGACTATATGCGGAACAAGCAACTCTATTTATAGTTCCTTAAAGAATAATTTGATATTTATAAATTGTAGAGATTTTCTTTGAATCCATAATATCTGATCTAACAATCGATAGAATATCTAAGTAGCGTTAGAATATTTAATTTTAGAATTCGTATTATAATTGATTAAGTTTATTGAACTATTCTCAGATAATTCTGGACATGTTGTCAACTTCGATATCAAAGATTATATTCCCGATCATCTCATTTGATCCAACATCTATAACAGTATTTGCATTAATTGAAATTAAGGTAATATCCATATTCTCGCTCGTGCAATTAGATTAAATCGAAGAAAAATCAGATGACTTATTATTTCTCACTTATGGACATTTTTACTAAAGCGTCTAGGCCAATGGTCCCTTGTGCGAACAACTGTACTGTACTCTCCATTAAAATCAAAAGTATTCCAAGACCAAAGATTTAAAAGTGTCGTGTACTATTTTTATGTCTGTAATATTGAATTTCAAAGTGAGTTTCTTAGCTCGAGCTTGGTTTATGTTGCAATATACCATGACAACATTTATAATTTTATTTTTATTAAAGATTGGGTCTAATGAGAAGGGTCTAATGACGGGTGATTTTCTTTGCAGTTCAAACATTGCAGTGCAAATATTGCTAACGCTATTACAATCTGAATTGGTGTTGGCCACCGCATCTCTGGCGCTGTATTTCCTCTGCAAAAATAGACAGAGTGTCCCCATCTCAGGCAGTTAAAACAGCGACGAACATTGCTGATGTATGGGAAAACTTTAAATCTAATCCAATATAGACTAATATATTCAGTAAGTAGTAGGTTAGTAGATAGACTAATATATTCAATAAGTAGTAGGTAAGTAGTAAATTAGTTTTAAAATTGATTTTTATTAGTTAAATCTTTTATTATATTATTTTTTTCATCTTCAAATTTTAATCTTGGAAATGGATTCAATTTCTAATAGATTCGAAGACTAGGAAGTATTCCTTAATATATCTTCAATTGATAGATTCGTATCCTCTTTTTTCATTATTCCAGTGCGGAGAATTTTATAGCTCGGAATATATGCAATTCAGTTATCCGACAACAAATTTATTGATTCTACAAAGTTATATGCTTCCAAATTTTAAATTTAATGCAAATAATGTTTTTATCCAATTTTCTGATATTTAAAATGTTATTCTTTGTTAAAGTTTTTTGTCTAGGCTCACCGGATGAAGAATGCCTATATTTTCGATTGTTGATTCTATATGAACTGTAAAAAGTGCATTGCTTTGCCTTGAATATTTAATTCTATTCTTTTGTGTCAATATTGTAATCAATCTATTACTATTTTCATTAATTCGATTCTCTGTTGGATTGTAACTATTGATCGTTACGTTAGAATGTCAATAGTAGGAGTTTGTCTAGAAGAATCTTGCGAAATATTTCCGCTTTCATTTCTACTAATGTTAGCTTCTTTAATTTTCATAATATCAAAAGGTTCAATTGATATTATTTGAACTCTCGAAGTTTTTGGTTTCTTAGAAGTATTGTCCAGTTTAGAATTATTAGCTTGTAAATCAAAGAAAAGTTCTTGAGGTCTAACATTGTTGTTTTTGGCGATTTAACCTTGGAGGATATGCTCAACACAAAGTAAGAGTTCCAATAAGAGAAATGAGACGGAAATATACACAAGAATAAATAAGAAATAGTAAAAAGAAAAAAGGGACTAATTACCCAAATATAATATATTATAAATATGACTTGAAATAGATTATGGCTGAAATGCCGAATAATAATTAAGATATAAGAGAAAGTAATATATATATATATACTATTTACACAATGAATTAAAATAATTAATAAAATATAAGAATAACATACATAGAAAATATCACGTCTATTAAGCTGGAACCCTCATCATCGAAAATCAAGTTCGGAATAGATAAAAAATTTAGTGCTTTTTAGGTGCTTATTTAGTACATTATTCCAATTTTATGCTCAAACCGTTTAACAGCAAAAAAATGGGAGGGTCCAGCTTAATGGCAAGCTGGACTCCCCATAAAAAAAATATATAATATACGTATACAAAAAATAAGTATACAGGAATTTTAGTGCTAATTTAGGGCTCCAAAATAGAATCAAAAAATTCAAATATAGCGTTAATTCAAATATTCCAACATGTATCAAATACTACATCGTCGTATACGACATCTGCATTTAGAGAATTCGTGATACACATATTTTTAAAAGTATTCACATCTAAAATAATGTAGATTTTATATATATTCGAAAGATAAGATTATAATTTGTTGCTAATAAAAAAATAAAATGAATATATAAATAAATATAATAATAAACGGACCGAGGCTTAAATTCCATTAATTGCTCGTCAAAGAATCCGATGCTCGAATGATTTTGATATTAAAACAATCCTTAGACATCGTAGTAACAAAACATATACATTTTCGATTTTAGTGTTCACTTAAAGTGATTGAAAATAATTAATTTGTCGCAGAGAAGGGCGCGCCGCGCCCTAAAATTCGTTACCCGATCGTCAAAGAATTTGGAGCTCGCATGAATTTAATATAAAAATAATCCTTGGACATCTTAATATCAAAACATATTGATTTTAATGTTCTTTGTAAGAGCCATCGGAACTACTTCCATGTATTCTTGATGCTGCGATTTACTTTTATTTATCGTGGAATCCGATTTCATCATCTTTTCGATGAGGCAGAGAAAGTCGATAATAGTAAATACGTGAGGATGATGCATTTTGTAATCGTATTTAGATTAATATTGGGTATGGGAAAAAGTTCGTGGCGTTTTTCCCACTAGATGGCATTAAATGCTCAGCAGTCGGCAACTACTAATCACATCGGTAACACTAGATGTGCGTTTAAAAAGTGACATTTTAACCTTTGTTTTGAGCCAAAAAAGATCGGTGAAGTAGATCAAAAGTTATTTTATTTTGAAAATGGAAATAAAAAAATTCGCTACATTTTGCAATATCACTACGATAAAGGCAAGAATGCTGCACAGGCTTGTGAAAAAATTTGCGCTATTTATATCGGTGAAGATACTCTATCAAAATCAGCAGCACGGAAATGATTCGCTCGCTTTCGCTGAAAATTTCGATGTAAAAGATGAACCTCGCTCCGGTCGACTAATCACTGAAAAGTCCAATGAAATCATGGTAAAAGTCGAGCGTGATAAGCATGTGAGCACTGTGGAGATTGCCAGGGAACTAGGCATCGATCACAAAATAGTTTTAAATCATTTACACAAAAGCTGGATACAAAAAGAAGCTCGATGTTTGGGTTCTTCACGAGTTAAGTGTTAGAAACATGATGGATCGAATTAACATTTGGGATACGCTACTGAAACGGAATGAAATTGAGCCATTTTTGAAGAGAATGATAACTGATGATGAAAAATGGATCACCTCAATCCAACTAGAAAAAGATCGTGGATAAAGAAAGGAGAGAAGGCGCAAGCAATCGCAAAACCTGGATTGACGAGGAAGAAGGTGATGTTGTGTGTGTGGTGGGACTGAAAGGGAATCGTTCACTATGAGCTGTTATCGTCCAATCAAACAATTAATTCCGAACTCTACTATGAACAACTGCAGAGATTACAACAAGCAATTGAAAGGAAGCGGTCAGAATTAATCAATAGGAGAGGTGTCGTCTTCCATCACGACAACGCTCGACCACACACATCTTTGATGACTCGACAAAAATTGCGAGAGCTTGGCTGGGAAGTTTTAATGCATCCACCGTATAGTCCTGACATAGCACCCTCAGACTATTTGTTTCGATATCTGCAGAACTCTTAATAGTGTAAAGCTAGCTTCAAAAGAAGCCTGTGAAAATCACTTGAAGCAGTTTTTCGATCAGAAACGACAGAAGTTCTATCGCGATGGAATTATGGCTCTGCCCCAAAAATGACAAAATATTATAGAAAATAATAGAGCATATTTGGTTTAAATAAATTGATTTCAATACTCTAAGAAAAACACTTTAATTTTACTAAAAAATCGCCACGAATTTTTTCCAAATATTAAAAAAAATTTTTTATATTAATGGAATAACTTATAACGATACATCGTGTTAAATCAATTTCTAAATAGAAGAATTATTATAAACTACTAATAATACGTAACAATTGCACGTACCATTACTCCTTTGATAGTGATAGAGCGTACTCTGTCACCGTCGAGAATTCTGGACATCAACCGACCGGCCTCCTGCATCAGACCGTTGCGCACTACATCGAAATCTTCTAGGATAGAGAGTACTGTCCTAGAAGCTCGAATCCGAGCGTACTCGGCCGCCAACTAGCTGCGTTCCTTGCACTGCTGCACTGATGGGATTTCTTCGGGGCCAGAGCATATTCTATTCCGGCGAGATTACTCGACTGCCAATGCCGCTTACCGCTCCTGTCGCATCAGTTCCGCTAGGGAATATCTCATAGAGAATTCTCGACTGCTAGTTGTTGCATCCGATTTCGGTTTCGACAATAGCACGGAGTAGAGATTTCTCTGCCTCTGCCGAGTATTCTCGGCCATCGAATATCGCTTTCATTTGCTCTGCAGATTCTTCCCATTGCATTCGGGAAAAATCTCGAAATCTACCGCGCTGCGTTCGTATTCCGCGCTTGACGTATACACGCGTCCCGCGATAACGTCGCCATAACTGTTCGCCGTCCCGCATCCTGCGTATCTCGTGATTCTGCATTACGACAAAACCTCGTCTGCGATGAGTCTCGACAAACACGCGCGCGCGCACGCACGCACGCACACACACACACACACACACACACACACACACACACACACACACACGCGCGCGCGCGCGCGCGCGCATATCGAGCCAGTGATTTCGGCCGCGCTTTATTTTCTGATTCTATTATTATATATTTTTTCCTTTGCTTTTTTAAATAAATATTTCTTTACCATTATATAAAAGCTCATCACGTTCTATTGCATCTCCTCTCTCCGCCAAAATGAATCTCTGTACCGACTGAAAAATCTGACGAGCTATTCTGCATGAAAATAGTAACATGGCGATCCCAAACAGGGACCTGTCCGGAAGAGAAAGATCCATATCGTATTGAAGCCTGAATTTACGCGCTTACCAAAAGTGATATTATCGCTGAACTGGAGATTCATGGTATAAGAATATAAGGTATTTCATTGCGAATAATGACCGATAAACTAAATTAGGGCAATCAATCAAATATGTGTCCTAAATCAGAATAACCAATCAATTGCTTATCCTAAATTTAGAATAAATTTTTTATTGGAAAAGAGCAGCTACCATGTTGAAGACGACTGCGCATCCTTGAGAATGAAATACCTTATATTTTTATATTATACCACAGATTGAATACCGAAGACACTCTAGACGAACTGCGACAATAACGATCTAAGTACATTCGTAGATGTAAATTCGGAGAGCGCTTCCAAGCTCGCGCGCTGCCATCATCTCCGCGAGAAATAGACCGACGCACATCCGAACGCTAGTATCAACTCGTTTGTGAATATCCGCTCCGAGTATCGATCTGCAAAGATTATCAGCCAGATGCTTAAATGGAACTTCCATTCGAGGAGAGAGACCAATGGGCTTTTTAAAAACGCATCGAAGAATTAAGAAAGGACTGCAAGCTTACCAATTATCAATTTAAAAGGCTATCGGTATTATTAGAGAGAGAGGCGCAATTGTGGTGCCGAGAAAACCGCCAAATGATGGGAAAGCTGGAACAACTTTGCCAGTTTTAAACGCGTTTTTATCCCACATAGATGAATTTCAATTTTATTGGAAGATGTCCACGACCATAAACAGAAATCGGAAGAAACATCCTTTAAATATTCCACAGCCATAATCGCTTTAATGAACCTGTGATGACGAAATCGCGACACTTAGAATATTTCTATCGGAATATGTATTTCTCCTACCAGTGGCACATCTAACGTACCGACGTGGTCTACAAGACTTGAACCATCAAGTTGCAATGTACGAACGCTTTACCGCGCTTGAAGAAAGCAGAGAGAGAAGGAAAGAGCCTGCTCGCGAAATTCTCATTGCAGCCGCAATGTACAATCTCGAATGTTGCTGGTACTACAAGCTGACAAATCCTGACAAAAATGAGAAGTTTCATAAATGTTGTTTGTTTAACGTTTATATGAGTGCAGAAATTCGTTGAGAATTTAGAAACAGTTAGTAGAATGTTCATAAAACGGAAATTGCAATGCTGCAACGGAAGGCATTCTTTGATAAAAAATAAGAAATTTTATGAATTTTTGTTTGACGTTTACATGAGCGTTAGCAGAAATTTGCTGACGAAAATAAGAAGTTTCAATGTTTGTTTGAGTGTGTTTATGTGAGTGCTCAATTCAAATGTTGAGTTTGCTGAACGCAGACATTTTATCAAAAGAAGATACAAAATTTTTCACTGAAAAGTCTCTTTTATCGTAATCGATGCAATTTTTTAAATGTAAGAAATTGAATTTCGTTGTGTCCCTCTAGTGGCGATGTTGTGCTTGAAAATTGGATATATAGAAGAATGTTTGCTAAACGGAAGAAAAACGCTTGTGTTATGGAGTTGAGGAAAACATTTTTTGGGCGCCTTTAAGTCTTACAAAACGTTTAGTAAGACTCAATAATTCGCCACATTGGAATAGCGTTTGTTGAACGGAAGAAAAATGCTTGAAAAATGCTCTCACGGTATTGAGAAAAGCGTTTGCTAAATGTTTGAAAAGTCTGAAGGTGCAGAGAGTTCATTATCAGCGTTTACTGAGCTTTGAAAACCGTTGTTTTAGCATTATAGAAACTACTTTCATGAAATGAAAGTATATTATTAGGTGTACAACTTTGCTTCCGCTGTTTTTTTCCGAAATTCGAGGCTTTATTGTAAAAAACTGATTATACATTTATGATACAAAGTATCCATCGCTGGCCATTACTTTCTCCCATCTTTCGGGTACGAATCCCGCGTCGAAAAAATTGGTCATCTTTTGAGGCTATCCACGAATCGATCCAATTTTTTACTTCTTCATAAGACCGGAAGTGCTGGTCAGCCAGGCCGTGTGCCATTGATCGAAACAAGTGATAGTCAGAGGGAACAACGTCTGAAGAATACGGCGGGTGGAGTAGGACTTCCCATTTCAACGTTTCCAAGTATGTCTTGATCACTTTCGCAACATGGGGTCGAGCATTGTCATGCTGCAAAATCACTTTATCGTGTCTCTCGTTGTATTGCGGCCGTTTGTCTTTCAATGCTTGGCTCAAACGCATCAATTGCGTTCGATACCGATCGTCTGTAATTGTTTCAGTCGGTTTTAACAGTTCATAATACACTACGCCGAACTGGTCCCACCAAATACAGAGCATGACCTTGGACATCAAAATCACCGTTCTTGAAGCGTTGAAACCACTCACGACACGTTCTTTCACTAATAGCGGCCTCGCCATAAGTATTTGAGAGCATTTGATGAGCCTCAGCCGCAGATTTCTTCATATTGAAGCAAAAAATTAAAACTTCCCGCAAATGACGAGAATTTGGCTCGTAAACTGACATTTTCAATCGAGAATAACTTTATGATGCAGACACAAATCGACTAATGTTTCTATGGAGTTATGTTGACAGATGCCCAAGTTTATTGTATGACGTCTATGATCTATTTATTTCGACCACCACTTACCGCTAAAGCCATCTATAGGAAAATGGCGGAAGCAAAGTTGTATATCTAATATAAAGCGTTCTGAAAGTTAAAATCCAATGGTATTCTGTAAGCGTTCTTATAAAGTTTGAAAGCGTAAGCTCTTAAAAAATCATTATTAACATTTTATAAAGTTCCGCATTTTCTCCAGGGAGGGATCACACTCCATTCGAGTGATACTTGCCCAAAAAATTCTGCTCGCAATGAGGCAAAGATGAAGTTCTTACGTACTGCCACCTGGGAAATAGATAGCAGATCGGGGAGCCCCTCCCCCCGGTCATCAATGTAAAATTCACGCCCCAGTCACATATACGTCCGGAAAACAAAGTTAATAGCGCTAATAGATACTAGCTCAGAAATATTGTTCGTTAACAACGACATCATGCGCACTCCAGAGGAATCTGCAGTTTGAAATAAAGTGGGAAACGGGGGAAGTCCAATTCACCGATAAATAATTTCATTGCCCGGCCATGTTAACATGCCGGATATCGACCAGTACGTTCCGCGTAATATCGACCCAAAAGCGCGGCATTAATCTATGTGAACCCGACTTAAAGAAATTAATTTTTTTTAATACTTAATAATTAAACTCAGTTCATATTCGTTTTTATCATCTTTTTTTCATTTGTACAAAAAATGCCAGCACTCCTTTGGTGCTAGTATTTTTTTAACCTTTTATATTTTTGAAATTCTTGAGATACAAACGAAAAATGGTACAAATTTAATGCGTACATAAAAAATTATTTTCTTTAAGCCACGTACCAAGTTCACATTCATTAATTGGTGTCAATTTATGGGCAAAATTGGGCTTCGATCCCCCCATCTTCTCCACCAATCGTTAGCCATCTGAGTATCGTAACTGCTGCCTTGACGGAAAGATTCACTTGGAAAATCGAGCACAAAAATCGGTAGTTACAAAACTTCCTCGACAAAGAACTTCAATGACGTACAAGGCCACATGTCACACGCAACATCAGATACGCATTAAAGCGGGTACCTGTCAGATTAAACAAAGATACCGCTCTTGAAATCCTATGCAAGCAATTGACGCCGAAAAAAAGTAAAGCAAATGTTGCAGGACGGTGTCATAGAATCGACAGTAAGCCTATGGAATTCGTCGGTAGTCGTAGTTAAAAAAAAAACGGGAAAATAAATTTTATATTGATTTCCGCCGCGTGAACAAAGTACCGAATCTGACGCCTATCCGCAGATAACGACGGCATTAGATAAACTGCCCGGAGCATGATATCTCACCATGCTCGACTTGAAGAATGCTTACTGACAAGAGCCATTAACATTGGACAGCAAACTAGTCACCGCATTTACAATATCGGGAAAAGGGTTATATCAATTCACAGTAATCCCATTCGAACTTCATTCGGCACGTTCTAGCGCCTCTTAAATACCATTTTAGATCTCGAGTTAGAGCCGCATGTCTTTGTATATCTAGACATAATTATCATTAATTGAACGTTTGATGACCATTTAAATATTAGGTGTACAACTTTGCTTCCGCCGTTTTCCTATAGATGGCTTTAGCGATAAGTGGTGGTCGAAATAAATAGATCATAGACGTCATACAATAAACTTAGGCATCTGTCAACATAACCCCATAGAAACATTAGTCGATTTGTGTCTGTATCATAAAGTTATTCTCGATTGAAAATGTCAGTTTACGAGCCAAATTCTCATTATTTGCGGGAGGTTTTAATTTTTTGCTTCAATATGAAGAAATCTGCGGCTGAGGTTCATCGAATGCTCTCAAATACTTATGGTGAGGCCGCTATTAGTGAAAGAACGTGTCGTGAGAGGTTTCAACGCTTCAAGAACGGTGATTTTGACGTCCAAGGTCATGCTCTGTATTTGGTGGGACCAGCTCGGCGTAGTGTATTATGAATGTTAAAACTGAATGAAACAATCATAGGCGATCGGTATCGAACGCAATTGATGCGTTTGAGTCAAGCATTGAAAGACAAACGGCCGCAATACAACGAGAGACACGATAAAGTGATTTTGCAGCATGACAATGCTCGATCCCATGTTGCGAAAATGGTCAAGACATACTTGGAAACGTTGAAATGGGAAATCCTACCCCACCCGCCGTATTCTCCAGACGTTGCTCCCTCTGACTATCACTTGTTTCGATCAATGGCACACGGATCAATGGCCTGACCAGCACTTCCGGTCTTATGAAGAAGTAAAAAATTGGATCGATTCGTGGATAGCCTCAAAAGATGACCAGTTTTTTGGACGCGGAATTCGTACGCTACCCGAAAGATGGGAGAAAGTAGTGGCCAGCGATGGATACTTTGAATCATAAATGTATAACCAGTTATACTTTATTTACAGGAATTTATACAGGAAGTTATACAGGAATACTTTGAATCATAAATGTATAACCAGTTTTTTACAATAAAGCCTCGAATTTCGGAAAAAAAACGGCGGAAGCAAAGTTGTACACCTAATATTTGTACGTACATTTGGTCCTATTGCTGAACTAATCAATCTATAGAAAATCTATAGAAAATATTTTTTATACATATGTATTGGCATATTTTATCAAAGAAGAAATGTACATACATCAGGATAGTGCAATCTTTGTATGCAATAACTATGCGTTTCGCTGAGTTTTCTCTGCGTCCAATTTCATTCTTAGAATGTCAACGTTATGTAAACTATTTATATGTAGAAATAGAAATAAGTGAAACAATCTCCAATAGCCTTGATCTTGATAAATATTATCCAAATCATAAACAACATTCAAGAAGTTTTAGCCATCGTTTGAGCACTTTGGGCAATGTTAATGCCGACGATACTGTAACTTTTTAGCATTATAATTCAAAAAGTAGTTTATGAAAAAATATTTTATTATAGTGTTTTGGAAGTTTTTTTAGTGTTTGGAAAGTTTTAGGTATGCCATTAGAATATTTAATAAAACGAGATGTTCCATTACAAAAGTAATATGACTTTGATGACGCCACTTAAGATCGAACTGATAACTGATCATAAATAAATCTTTTTGACCCCTATAATTTTTATTCAAGTTCTTTCACTTTCCTTAAAAGTGTGTTTTTAGAGATCATAGGATTTCAGTCTTTTTGAATATCCTGTGTATACTTCCAGAGTCGTGAATTCTTTTAAACTCTTAATTCTGATTTGCTAATTCTTACGGTACGTCTTATGGTACTATAGGATCTGAGCACAATAGAGGAACAGGAATTAGATATTAAGATTTGAATCTATCAGAAACTGATTACATCGGAATTACACGATTTCTGATAAATTGAAATCTTAATATCTATAATTCCTATTCTTGTATTATGCGCAAACCCTTAAATATAATGGAAAGGAACAAGCAATAGGAACAGGGAATAAGAAATTTCAATTATCCTATCAGAAACCATAATATACTGAAGCGCGCTTTTCTACACTAAATTATAGAAAACCGTAGCCCGATGGAGAAAAAAAAGATAATACGGATACATGTTTTTTGAACTCTTTCCCACATTGTACTATTTCAACTGAAAACATAATTCATCACGTGACTAGATTATAGTTTGTATCCCTAAGAGTGAAAGTCAGAATAATACAAATTGCAATAATAACATTTCCCGAACGCAGCATCTATGACTACGTTTACATGCACCAATAAAATTTTAGTTAAAATCGGTATTAGATGTCATGTAAATACCTTATGTCTCGGTAATACCAATATTATTAAAACTTTTTAATACAATGCAAACCTCTTTAGAAAAAGATTTGACGTTATTAAACCGATTTAAGAAAATTGTATAAATAGTCTAATATGTCAATCGATTTTATATATAAAAATTCGGTGTTATCAATTTTAAAAAGTTAAAAAATGACAAAAGACATTTCTTCTCAGGTCCCGTATCATAATGCAACATCCATTTTTGTAAATTTTAACCTCAAAACTTATTTCATTCTCTTCTATATATCAAGGAATATTCTATACAATAAGCAGTTTCAAATCTTTTATGTAGACAATATATTTCGTTCGGGTTTTATGAAGCTATTTTCGGTGGAAATAAAATATTTACCCGATCGTGACACCAAAAACTGACACCAACACCAGTTTTAATTTTACCAGTGCGTGTAAACGTAATCTATGTTTTCAGTATTAATAGAACAACGAATTCCTGACAAGGAAAGCAGTATATAGATCTATCCGCGTCGCATGCTCCAACATGCTCCTTCCATAGTTCTTATTCACTCTAATGAGGGCATTGGAGTGAGTAAGAGCTATGATAGGAGCATATTGGAGCATGCGAAGCGAACAAACCTCAATATGCGAGTGTCTTTGTTTAGGAAATTATATATTATATATAGGATACCCTCACTCCTTGATGGTTTCGCTCCAGTATGTTAGAACTCACTGATGTTTATTAAGGGTTACGCAGAATAAAAGAAATAGGGAACAGAGAATTTCAACCTATGAGAAATCACGTACTATGGAATACGTAGTTTCTGATAGACTGAAATTCTTATTCTCTGTTCTCTTTTCCTTTTATTCTGCGCAGCCTTTTACACGCACTGATAAAACCGTTTTAGTAAAAATCGTTTTTATACTGGCCAATCATACTCATTTCTTCCGAGGAATAGCTATGATTGGCCAGTTTCATAAAAACATTTGATCAGTGCATGTAAACGTAGTCACTAATTCTAATATACACAGTTGAACTAATGTATACTTTTAAGCCGCAAATCCAATAAAGCACTAAGCCTTAAGAAATTGATCAATCACAGTTGAATATGAGAAAAATAATCGACTATGATTGGTCAATTCCTTAAATCTTAAGGCTTACTTCCAAGAATATATGTATATATTATATGTTTCAATTTCTTTTCCCGAAATTCATTTTTGAAAAGAGAATAGGAGCAGACTTTATTGGCACCTATTTCGGAATAATCGTTGATTTGAATATATTCTCGGCGATGAAGAAATAGATGCTCATAGAGCGTCATTCAAAACATGCGTGCATCTCGTTCTAATCATGATGTTTATCTCAAATGGCACGCGATCCCCCCCCCCAGTGCGCGACACTCGAAAAGATGACAATCGCGCACGCATTCCGCGTGCAAGAAATCAATTCGCTTCCCGATCATTAACGAAATATTTACCGAATCGAGTAAATACTGTGTATAATTGAAAAAAACGTCGCCGAGCTTGAACTTGCCGATCGTAACCCTATAAGTTCAGATTCGATTGACGTCATAATCGGTGCCGATCTGTTCGATGCTCGTTCTCGACGATGTTCGAAAAAGTTTCCAAACATGAGCCTACCGCGCAAAACACTCGGCTGGATTCTTTCTGGACAATAGCCTCGTTTCCGACTGAATCAATTTCCGCGCATTTTTTGTGCATCACGAAGTTGTTCTTGAAACTCTCGATCGCGATCTTCGTCGCTTTTGGGAGATTGAGCAAGTGCCTCAGAAAGCTCCTCGGAGCCCTGAGGAACACCAGTGCGAACAGCACTTCAGAATTACGCATTTCCGTATACCGGACGGATGCTATATCGTTCGATTACCGTTTAAAAACGGATCATCTATCTCGATAGGCGAATCGCGCTCTATTGCTGTTTCGAGCTTTCGCCGCTTGGAACAACACTTAATTTGAGATTCAATTACCGCGAGTATCGCGAATTTCTCGCAGAGTACGAAACACTCGATCATATGATCAAAAATTTACTAACAGAAATTGTCAAATCAGAGCAAACTTATTATATTCCGCATCACGCTGTCTTACGTGATAGCAGTGCAACTATCCGCTTACGAATGGTCTTCAACGCTTTATGCTGCACATCAAATGGAACATCGTTGAACGACCACATGCTCATTGGCCCTAAACTTCAAAGGGATTTTAATTGCCTTAATGCAGTGGTGCCAATACTGTTACGTGTTTACCTCCGATATCATCAAAATGTATCGGCAAATCTTAGTTGACTCCCGAGACATAGACTACCAGCGCATTGTGTGGCAAGCTACCCCTGGCGGACCAATCATCGATTACCGCCTTCTTACCGTTACTTACGGCACCGCTCTCTACTTAGCCCTTCGGGTCTTAGAACAACTCGTAGACGATGAAGGTGCCGAATTTCCGCTCGCGGTTCCCATTTTACGTCATCAGACATATGTTGATGATTGCGCTTTTGACGCAGACGATCAGATTCTTGCTCGTCAAACACGCGATCAATTAATCGAATTACCAAAGAAAGGACGAAGGCTTTCGCCTTCGAAAAAAATGGGCGAGCAACGTCATCGCTCTATTGTCCGAGCTCGATCCTACGGATCATGGTTTAGCCACTCACAAGGTTCTTCAAGACGACGAATACCTTAGGAATATTTTGGAACCTAAGCTAGATATCTTTCAATTCCGCGTGACCGTCAGCACCCGCTTCAAATGAGCCATTCTGTCGATTATCTAGCTAAGTTTTTTCGATCCTTTAGGATAGGCTACTCTCGTTAGCATTATCGCCAAAATTCTCATGCAACGACTGTGCTCCCTCCAATATCGGAGAGATGACGACATTTCTAGCCAATTTCTTGATTGTTGGTCCGATTATCATCACTTTCGTGTCTCAATGCATTCCGTGCTGGACTACTTACGGATCTCATACCCTACACTGCGCCCTTCATGGTTTTCTGACGCATCGACTGCGGCTTTCGCTGCCGCAATATATCTTCGTATCATTAATATAAACGGCTCAATCACCGTTTTTCTTCTCGCCATCAAATCAAAAGTGACCCCTCTTAAAACTATCAGCGTCCCGCAATTGGGATTATCCGCTGCATTACTTCTCGCTCGCTTGATGCATTTCGCGCTCAGCGCTCCAATTTCCGAGTGTCACTGCTGAACGAACTCCACCACTCACCTGGCTGAGTCAGTCACCTTCCCGATGGAAAACTTTTGTCGCCAATCGCGTTTGTGCAATTACTCCTTCCCGGAGTTTCGTGGCGTCATGTTCCGACACACACTAATCCCGCAGACTGTGCATCGCGGTCTCGCTCTCAATTTTTTCCGGATACATGCTCTATGATGGTCAAGCCCTCCATGAGTGTATCATCCTTTCGAGTCCTAGCCGAACTCGTGCCCTGCGGTACCCTCCGATGTTCCTCTCGAACAACGCTCAGAACCTTCAATATGTGCCTTGCACGCTATGCCCAATTGAGATCTTGCGTCGCGTTATTCTTCGTGGCCAAAACTGCTACGAACTACCACTTATATGTATCGTTTTCTAAATCGATTCCGACGCTTTAAAAACCCAAGCGAATACTGCGACTTTGCTCTTCGATGAAATTCAGAAGGCCAAATGCTACTGGCTCAAAATCATGGCAGTCAATCATGTTTCTTAATGAGATCGCGGCTGTAACACATAAGCGCTTGATACCAAAGAACAGTCCGCTCTATGCTGTCAATCCTTATATGGAGTGGACTTGTTCGTATTCAGGGAAGACTCCGTCGAGCTTGTTTCCCAGGAGTGACGAGAAATCCCATCGTTTTAGATGCTTAGTACTCATTATCCTCGTATCATCATCTTCGAACGTTGCATACCGGTCCTTAATTAATGCTCGCGTTATTACGTCACGAATTCTGGATTCTCCGGGCCCGCGCCATTCGATCTGTTCTTTATAAATGCATACCATGCACGCGTGAACGCGTCGACGTACCTGTCGAATTCATGAGCAACCTCCCGGCCGCGAGAGTCAACCGCACTGCTCGCGCCTTTATCCATACCGGCGTTGATTACAGCGCTGTCCGAACGACTCTCAGTCGAGGGCATAAATCGCAAAAGGCCTATTTCGCATTATTCGTATGCTTCACGACCAAAGCTCTACACTTAGAGCTCGTCAGCGATTGTACCTCTCCTACTTTCATCGCAGCGTATCAATGATTTGTTTCTCACCGAGGACTACTTACGTCCATGTATTCCGATAACGGAACCACGTTTCACGATGCCGATCGCGAATTGTCCAATGCACATGCGAAAGCAATTTGCAATCCTTCTGAAACCGACAGATGGAACCGCATTTCCTACCCCCTGCATCGCCGCACAGTCTGGAAAGCCGGCGTTAAAAGTGTTAAGCATCATTTAAAACGATGCATCGGTCTCCACACCCTAACGTTTGAAGAGATGTCAACGCTCCTCTGTCGGATCGAGGTATGCCTTAATTCCCGATCACTTCCATTTTCGATAATCTCGATGATTATCACGCTTTGACAGTCATTTTCTGATCGGACCTCTCTTATCGCTCCCGCCGAACCAAGTGTACTTGACTTAAACGAACATAGACTTTCGCATTCAACAAATAACTGAAGGTTTTTGGAGATCCTAGTCTGATGATTACTTGCATACCCTTCAACAATGCCCAAACTAGCGCGTTGTCCAGTGACTGATCAAAGTCGGTCAAATCGTTCTCGTGCGTAATCCTCTGGTTCCATCGAGCCAATGGGAACTTGATCGGATTATGGCATGTCATCCAGGTGATGACGAATTAATTCGCGTAACTATAAAAATCGGTCGTTCCGAGTACAGGCGACCAATTGTAAAACTTTGTTTTCTACCCGTCACGATCAATACCGAAGAATCTAAAGATTCCGTCACGATGGGCAAAGTGTCCGTTGAACATACTTGATGTCACCGATCTTGCGAGTCAACGTAGATTGTATTATGTTACGAATTTCTGTATTAACTCATTTTCATTGTTATACCATATTTTGTATCTTGCGCGCTGTAATGCGAATTCTTTTAAATGCATACATTCAAGGCAGGCGGTATGTTTCGGAATAATCGTTGATTTGAATGTATTCTCGGCGACGGTGAGTAAACAGACGCTCACAGAGCCGTCATTGTTCAAAACATGCGTGTATCTCGTTCTAATTATGCTTTATCTCAGCTGACACACGATCCCACCGTGCGTGACTCGAAAAGGTGACGATCGCGCACGCATTCCGCGTTCAGTTCGCTTCCCGATTCCGATCAATACGGATCATCTATTCGTTGTAAAGCTTCTTATCTCGAAGTCGAAGTGCGAACCCCGATATTCGCGTATTACCGCTGCATTTTGTTACCTACATTCTCGACATACGCACACCTCGGAAGGTATATACACCAGGGCAGGCAGTAGCCTGTACGCGAATTACCTGAGTTTCCGATGAGATTTGCCAGCCTCGGTACCACGCGCAATATACTTTCTTCCGAACTGTTAGAAACCACTCGAATCGACGTCGACTACCAAGTGCGGATTACCGATGCACGGATTTTAACGAATATACAAGTTATCGAGCTACAAGTTTCGCTTACTGCCCGCTTTGAATACCTCTTGAATTTGACTCAGCAAAACTTCGAATTATTACAACAAAGAGAGTCATTATTATTACACGCCGCCTTAGCGTACGAGCCTTCCAGACAAGATGACATCAGCGTTACAAACACATAATAGCACCGATCCTTTAGATAAAAAAGATTTGATATCGTTAGAGTGTCAATTTTCTTATGTGTCACATTCTTATGTGTCAATTTGGTATCCTTCGACCACGTCGCAACTGTTCTTCAAAGTATAATATGTATAAAAAAATTTCCTCCATTTTAGGGTGCATAAAAAAAATATGGAAGAAAATACTGTTTAAAAGAAGAGATTCAGACAACGTTATCACATACCGTTCAGAGAGCTTCAAAAGAGTTCAAAAGAGTTATTGCTAATTATAAATTCTCCGAGAAAATAAAATATCTCAAGCCATGAATTATTATGTTCCAATTCAACAGGATGAGGCCTGCAAAAGACATAAGTTTATTTAATTTTATAAAATATTTGCTTCGAGACCTCGCTACATATCGTATCTTGGTGAAGAAATATGCATTGACATCGACAGCGAGTCCAAGTTCCTGGACATTGGGATCCTACAAATAATTTTAATTTATGCTGACAAAGGGAAGTATATATATCATAGTTTTTGACAAATCTTATTATGAGAAACGTTAGCGTTTTATTTTCCGACAATACATCTTAATAAACGCAACCCAGTTAATAAATTGTTAGAAATCTTAAAAACATTGTTAAAAACATGGAAAGATCGTGACTTAATTTCTCAATCCATCTATAATTTTTTAAATGTAATAGTACCAATTACATACAATTTGTACAATGTAATAGTACAAATTACTAAGAATTTATGAATTACCCAAGATACATAAGCAAGATTATCCGTTACGAATTATTGTATCTTCCATAAGCAGCCCATTATACAACTTGGCTTCATCTTTAAATAAAATAAAAGTAAAAATATATAAAAATTATATAAAAATTTAAATAAATCTAATAATTTTGTTAAAAATAGTTTTCAAATTACAAAAGAATTATCTAAGGTAACTCTATTGGATGACTCTTTCTTAGTGTCTCTAGACTAGTTTCTTTGTTCATTAATGTCCCTTTCGATTTGGTAATAAAAAATATTGATAGGCAATGGCAATATGTAGACAACAACATTTCATTATCAATCTTGTGATGCAAGATTTAGAATTCGCACTTGAGGATTTATCGTTGGAAAAAAATTTATTGCGAAAGAAGTGGTAGTGTTGAGAAAAGAAGCTATTCTCTCTCATTATATTTTTACACATCCTATGCCATGGAATTTCTTGACAAAATCCGAAAAGTATTGCGTTTCCTGGCTGAGTGCTTATCATCATGGATTGCAATGGTAAGACGGAATGATTCCGTATAGCATGATGAAACATCTGATTACGATGGCTGTAATTGATGCGGAAAAGAATGACGACAATAAGACTGTCGTATATGTTAAAGGACGTGAAAAACGCGAATGGCTGGCATACTCGATAGCGGCGACTTGATAAATGAGACTGGATGCTAATTACGAAGATATAAATTCTTTATGAAATCTTAATTATTAATACTGTACGATGTGGAAAATATTTTAAAAATTGTGCGTTACAGAATGTATTTAAAATATACAACTGATGGTCGCCAGAAAAAAATATATCAAGTTTAAAAAAATAAAGTATAAGATTTTTTTTTTAAATGCATTTTATAATTTCTTTCTCCTATCCCTATAATTAAGAATCAATAATGATAATTGTTCAGTAGTATGTAGTTCAATAAGTGTTCGATAGTTACTCAATAACAGTTTTAATAATGATTCGATAATTAGGAACGCTCGGCCATTTGTATTACTAAACGTATTATCAGTTACTAAATTAAAATTATTGTCAAGTCATATTATTAAAAAAATCACAAAAAACAAATATCTACTTATAATAAAATCGTGTAAAAAAGAAGAAAAGGAAAGAGAGCGCAATGGAAGGAAGAGAGAGAATAAGTATAGGACTGCAACGGGTAGAAGAGAGAGAACTGCATCCTACAATGGGTAGGGGGAGAGAGGACAATAGGTTAGAGAGAAAGAAGAAATGAAACTCCTCTTCCCCTCTACATGGACTCCGGTGATGCGCTTCCCCTCTCTCAGACCCAGCGTCTGTAAGACACTTTCTCCTCCCTGACTCCCTCACACACACACACACACACACACACACACACACACACACACACACACACACACATACACACAC
>NW_012130131.1:480680-483310 GCF_000143395.1 Atta cephalotes
AGGCGATCGGTATCGAACGCAATTGATCCGTTTGAGCCGAGCATTGAAAGACAAACGGCCGCAATACAACGAGAGACACGATAAAGTGATTTTGCAGCATGACAATGCTCGACCCCATGTTGCGAAAGTGGTCAAAACATACTTGGAAACGTTGAAATGGGAAGTCCTACCCCACCTGCCGTATTCTTCAGACGTTGTTCCCTCTGACTATCACTTGTTTCAATCAATGGCACACGGCCTGGCTGACCAGCACGGTCTTATGAAGAAGTAAAAAATTGGATCGATTCGTGGATAGCCTCAAAAGATGACCAGTTTTTTCGACGCGGGATTCGTACGCTACTCGAAAGATGGGAGAAAGTAGTGGCCAGCAATGGACAATACTTTGAATCATAAATGTATAACCAGTTTTTTACAATAAAGCCTCGAATTTCGGAAAAAAACGGCGGAAGCAAAGTTGTACACATAATATATTTTAAAACAAATTTACTAATCGATCACTCCTCCGAAATCCTCTGTGGATTCCGAACAGTGAAACAGCGGATTAATGCTTGATTAACTTATCAAGCGACTGTATTATTTTACATTAATGTGGATAATATTTGTAGTTTATTCGGGACATACATGCTTTATCCTTACGAATAAATTTATCCTTTAGAATTAATACTATATTTATTGGAATATTTGATGGTTTTATCATAAAAAATTGTTTTTGGAAAGCACATATTACTAGAAATGATTTGTAGAAAAATTATAAATTAGTGAAATATATGTATGTATAGAAATAGTTTTCATTTTAGAGTCTTCGTAAAAAATTTACAAATACATTACATTGCAATCTTGCTAGAACATATTTATATCTTTTGTTGCAATATAACAAAAAGCGGACATTATTGGAATTTTGCAACAATAGCAGTTCAGCACTGTTTCGCAATCACCATGCAATATTGCAATGTTTCAATGAAATCATTTTGCAATGTTTCTGCAATCTTTCTGTGCTGTATAGAAGCGCTCTGATCTATGTGACACTCAGGGCCGAGGGCACTCCTCGTTCACTTGTCAATCTTATCTTAATATATGTGCTTGGTGAGGTTTGTTGAATGTTTTATTCTTTTAAATACTGCATAATTAATTATGTATGATAGTTAAATATGTAGTATCACTGAACTTAAATAATAGTTTACTAATTAAGAGACTGTGTAATCTTAAATATCAAAAATGGATTTATTTTGAGATAGCGATTAAAAATAAAGTAAAATATTTGAGTTACAATATTTTAAGAGTTAATTTTCTCTTTATTACTTATAATAACAAATAAAGGCAGAATTAAATCATACATACAAAAGACTTGTTCAAAATTATTAATTATCAAAATATTATAATATTTACATAATTAATTGAAATTTGAATAATAATTGTATCGACATCTTTAAATTTATCATCCTTTTTTAAAAAAAGCACCTGTAGAGTCAAAAGAACTTAAAAGAATTCTAAATAGATAATCGTTTTGATAGAAAAAATAAAGATTTACATTTTTGAAATAAATATTTAAAAATTATGCTCTTGATTGCAGATAATGGTTACAAAAATATTAAAAAAAATTTTTTTAGAGAAATAAGTAATTTTTTATTTAATATAGCAAACCAAATTCTGATAAAACAATTAAAATTCAATTTTTCTAGCGACAAATTTAACCGATAGGGCTCAGAATTAGTCAAATCACGGGGTAGATGGTCAATCGTTGCCTAATAAATCTTTTACATTAAAGCTTTATTTATCAATATTTGACGTTGCTCGCGTGCTTCCGAAGTTAGATAAGACTAATTATAATTTCACCAATCCGATTTCTCCAAATGTTCAATTTCTAGAAGACGCTAGGTCAATGATCTACTGTCAAAAACAAAGAAGGGCATATAGTCCTCGCGAATATAAATACGAAGGCTCTTTGAGGAATATCATTCAGTCAGTCACACAGTCAGTCACGCAGTCAGTCAATATACATCCACCAGTTCCGCTGTAATTCCGAAACCATAGTGCGTGTTTCCCAGATCCCCCAGATCGATCGTAAATTTTTATTAAGTTTCCCTCAATATCCAAGACCAACTTCATCGAGAGCCAGCATTATCAGCCCGTCTTCCGATCCGACCACCTGAGGGATTCGCCACCGTGATCCTCCGTTCAATCGCAGAGATAGTAAGTAATTCCCCAATACGTCGGAAACATTTTTATTTAATGCGGAACGAACCATCGCAAAAATTTTTGCTTTTCTACCCTCATCCATTTTCTGGACCCCTCTCATAAAACCATTTCATATTTGCTCGAAGCGATTAATTATATTACTGAAACGTTTCGAGCAGGTTATTCTCATTTCTTCTGATCACATGAAGCGCTAAAACATTTCTCATAATTACTTGAAGTGATAAAGCGCATCGAATGATTACATTTCCTTACTTTTCCTATTACATGAAGCGGTAAAGCGCTTCTCGTGATTATTTGAAGCGATAAACCGTTCCGAGTGATTAATTCTTTTACTATTATATTTCATTTATTTGAAGCGTTAAAACGCTTCATATTCATTTCTTCCTATTACATGAACCGGTAAACTCTCCCCTCCCCTCCTCTCTCTCTCTCTC
>NW_012130131.1:486237-492794 GCF_000143395.1 Atta cephalotes
TTTGGCGATGAGCTGCTCTCTGGTGGGGAATCTCTTTCCTCCGAATCATTTCTTCAGGTTTGGAAACATATATATATATATAATTCACATTGAATTATTTAAAACCAAGTTTCGATCGTTATAGGCTTGAATATTCTTACTTATAATTAGTATTTATTATATTACGATCTTAATAAAATCATTTATTACACGAAAAAGTGATGGGTAAATCTCGATGTTTTCTAAATATCGATGATTGTTGCACATTCCTATTAGAGACTGAGGTTGCTGCTATGAATTAATGTTGTGAAAGTGTTAGAAAATTGCTTCCAATTTTCGATTTCTCCCGAAAAAGTCCCGAAAAAGTCTCCCGAAAAATAGTTTAATTGTTAGCAATTAATTTAATCTTATTATCGATAATAGATCATCTCGAGCCTAATAATCTAATTAATTTCTATAAGTAACCGTAACAAGATTCCTTCTAATAACAAATTAATTGAAATCCTAAATTAATATAAGACAATTAGAAATCCGCGCTGTAATTGATGCGCTTAAATTACTGGACGAACCTCAATATATTAAAATGTATTTAAATATAATTGAATACAGTTTCGGCTAAATTCTAGCCTTCTTTAGCTTGACATCATTAACAAACAAAAAAAACTAATTGCACACGTGAAACCCTCGGCTATCTCCCAATTATTATCCATGACCAGTTACTAAGCTGGATGATTTTGTGAGAATCGACCTTAAAAAACATACATTTATGAGAACACTGAATTTCTCATGGAGTTTTTTGGGGCATTCGATTTTGTGCTTAATTCGACTTATTTTAAGTTTAATAATCAAATTTTTAAACAGAATTTGGAACACCTATGGGATCCCCTTTATCACCAATTATAGCTGATGCTGTTATGCAGAATTTGGAGGAATTTGTGTTGAGTAATTTTAATTTCGATGTTTCCTTTTATTATAGATTTGTAGATGATATAATTATGGCCATACCTTCAGATAAAGTCCAAGAAGTTTTAAGTAAATTTAATTCATAATAGAATTCAATTCATTTGTGAAATTGGCAACAATAGCATTAATTTTTTAGATATTATCATTATAGTTGAAAATAACATTATAAAATTTATAAACCAACTTTTTCGGGGTAGATATCTCAATTACTACTCTCAACACCCGTTCTCGCCGAAAGGCACAATTTTTGGAATGATTGACAGAGTTTTATTAATTTCACACCCAGATTTTCATAAGAGGAATTTCAATCGCATTATTAGAACTCTTTTAGACAATGATTATCCATTAAAATTTTATTTTTGATTATACGACTAAAAATCAAGATATTAACCAAAAGAAATATAGATAATCATAATAATAAAAAAACCATCTGAAAATGCTAGGGATAAAATTAGATGGTTTACAATTCCTTACATAGAATCAATTTCAGAAAAATTTTAAAATACTATATTATAGATAATTCTATGGTAAAGCTCTCATATTTTAATCTTAACAAGTTATGCATAATGATAAAAACACATAAAGATCCGATTCCTGCATATATAAAAAAGAATGTAATATACAGAATGTCATGTGTTTATGTGAGACAAACCAGCAGACAATTAAAGACAAAGATATCTACTCATAAAAATGAATCAATAGATCTAAACCGACAAACTTTGTATTGTCTGAACATAGGAGATGTCACAATCATAATTTCAATTGGAATAAGGTAGAAATCTTAGACAATGAGAGGAATTATAATAAGCGACTGATTTCCGAAATGATAAACATTAAACAACAAAAGAACGGAATCAATTTAAACACAGACAATTATTGAGTCCTTGTTATGATTGTTTTTTAACTTGACACATTATTATGTATTATACAATAGCGACAACAATGTTTGACTTCAGAAATTATCATGTATATTTGTATTAGTTTAACTTGGGACTCGCAACCGCTAAGATTTGTTTAGCATAATATTGATTGATATTTCTATGGTATTTGTTATTATAGTAACACAATCTGTTCGAGTTTTTATACTGTTTAGTTATTTCTGTATGCTTCCTGAGGTATCTTTCATTTTAATTATAATTTATATATATTTTATTTATTCAGTGTTCTCATAAATGTATGGTTTTTAAGGTCGATCCCCACAAGACCATCCAGCGTATTAACTGATCATGAATAATAATTGGAAGATAGCCGAGAGTTTCAGTTGGTTTTTCTATTGTTAATAATGTTAAACTCGTTACGTTAAGAAGAAGGCTTAAGAAGAATTGAAGAAGGCTAGAATTTAGTCGAAACTCATACCAATTATGTTTAAATACATTTTAATTACTGAGGTTTGTCCAGCAATTTAAGCGCACTGATTTCAGCGCGGATTCCTAATTGCCCTATATTAATTTATGATTTATCAATTAATTTGATCTAATTAATTCGATCTGTTGCTTCAGATCATGCATCAATGATCCGTCATTGCTCGTGCTTTTCTCGCCGTTTCAACGTGCTATTCTACCTCACTAACGTTGTCTTTAGTTCTACATACCGCTTCTCGAATGTGTCATCCTCCTGCCGATCCTCCGGGAATTCCAACTCCTCGATCACGCCGATTAATTTTCATTGTATTTCATCGAACTCCTTATATACTTGCTCCAACTTATTCATGTATAGTGATAGTTTCAATATTCGTTGTCAGTTTCTTGTTAGCTATTTTTTCTACGAATGTCCAAATTTTCATTTGCTTGTCTTTGATGTTATTGACGTTTTTGCGCATTAATTATTAATAATTATCTAATTGCTCGTTTTCTCGTAAAATCTGGCTCGAAGGATCATGCTTGAAATTGATGATTGAATCGATTTTCTTCAAAACTCTTTATTCGTCACTTCACAATTAATTGTGGCGTCTTTCGAAACGTATCTCTCAATGAATTTTTGTCGACTAACTGATTGAAAATTTACATTATCTTGGTCTAAACGACCTCCAATACAGCCGAAGATATATATAATATATCGCAAATATTATTATGAATTATTCAAAAACCGTTCTTGATATTTTGGTCAGTATCAGACACAGTGAGTCACTTTTAGTTTTAGCTAGTATTATTCAAGGTTACACACACATGGAAAAAATTAACATTAAAACACTAATCAATTCCATGAAAATGAAAGTTGAAAAATAATCAAAAATCATGCCGGAAAGACTCATTATTGCGTACGAATGACACTAACAAACTAGACAACAATTCTAGCCTTTATAGCTTGTTTATGATTGGGAGGTTAGAAAGTCCCTCCATCCGTTTGCAAGTTGAGTCTGTGCGTCTATCTCCGGATGAATATCATCTTCGAAATCAACTCTCCCTGTAGTGAAGCTTCTCGGCCAGTATTGTAACGTTGTTCCAATTGAAATCATGACCTTCTTGTAACCGATGCTCCGTTATGACATTACGAAGTGTTTCATCGGATGTAGTTCTTATGCTCTATGATTCTTGATCTCACGTCTGTCCCACATAACTTGCATCGCAACTTACAGAGATCTTATAAACAACATTCAATTTCTTATCACGCGATAAAGGGTCCTTATGTATCCTAATAAATTTTCGCAATCTATTACTACTATAGAACGATACCCTCATACGCTCGCTATTCAATCTGCTTAACTTCTCAGTAATATCACGAACGAAAGGAACAGTGACTTACGAAGGCTGCACTGCTTCAATCATATTATCATTAACAACACTCTTCCTATTACTAATCATAATAATTTTTTTCAAACGATTGTTAATATTCTCAAATATAAAGTTCAGTGGATAATCATTCTCTAACAATACTTTAATAATGAAACAAATTATCAAGGTGAAATTTAGGATTCGAAAGCGAAACTATCCAATCAACTAATCCCGCGATTGTCTATTGATTGATCTATTTTTTGAGAAACCAGATGCTGTGACCAAAAATTCAAATATCTACCCGAAAAAGTCGGCTTGTGATATCAATTGAACTCTGTCAACACACATTATCCCTAATCACTGTAACATCCAAAAAATTCAATCTATCACTCTCTACCTCCATAGTGAACTGAAGCCTAGGATACTGAGAATTAAAAATATCAAGAATGGAATTAAGACGTAGGTGCCGCCAATAATATGTCATTAACAAAGCTATAGTAAAAGATAACGGAAACCGAATCAAAGACAAAGTTTTAACCTCTAGCTTTCGCATAATTATGGTAGATCCGTGATGACGGGAGATAACGGAGTCCCATAGAAGTCCTATAATTCTGCCTATACAGGTTGTCCCGCGAAACTTCTCCAACCGTCCACATGAAGGTAGATGGGATTGAAAGAAACATAAAAGTCCTTTACCGCTTAGCGATATTTGTAATAATAATCGAGATATTAATGTTTGTAATTATATTAATGAGCGTGCCGATAAAAAGCGCTCCGACTGCCTGAAGTATAGCTAAGTAGCGGCGTACTTCCTTTCTTACCTCTCCAACGCGCTATATACTTCGAGCATCCTGTATATAATACTATCAAAAATAAAGAAAGTAGAATCTAACAAACTAAACCGATTTGACGAATTTCTCCTCCGGAGACAAACAACAATCTCTAGAAATAAATCGCCAATCTTTAATACAGTCATCACATAGTCAATGGAGACGTTAATAAAGAAACTCACAACATCCAGTGACATTAACTGAAATTCTTCATTCGAATGTTTACCATCATCAAATTCCTTAACAAGTTTAAAACTATTTTCGATATGACTATCTGCCTTAGAAATTGTTCTTATGATAATATTATGAAGAAACTGCCAACAAATACAAAGGGCTATTTATTGAAGAAACTATTATACGAAAGGGATCCTGCTTATGTAACTTCGGAAGAGCGTAGGCTCTCGGAAGTATCTCATCATTACTTAATAAATTTCTATATGTGAAATTAGCTATATATTTTTTTTTCTTCCAACTAATAAAACACATAAACCTGTTACCATCCTTCCCATCGGATTCCTTTTAACTATCTCATAAGTATTTCTGAAGCATCTCATTTATCCTGGAAATGTGTCCAATGCTATCGTCATTCTCCTTATCCACACAAATAAAAATAATCCTATTTCCCCTTTCATATCCCTTAAAAAAATCCTAGTGTCTTTCGCTAGCTGTGACAAACTCCTATTGATCTCCGTACAATGTAAGGAAACAAGAAGCTAAGTTATTTAATACAAAAAATGAGTGGTTCAAGATCGAGATCCGCTTAATCCGATTAATAGGCAATGTAAATATTATTTTCAATACACTTAATAAGATCGACTGTTAAATCCAATCTATTGTTCAAAGGTAAGGCAAAGTTATCTCCCAATTATAAAAAGTTCTGTATATTAAGAGATATACTGATTCGAACCATTCCTTTGTGAGGTAAATGAAGGAGAAAGAATCAATGGAAAAGGCTGAGGATCAATCTGTATTTCTCTGTCTCAATATTTGGATTCTACATTAGGATACAATGATAACTTAACACTAACACTATTCTCCAACATTTCATTCCTGCCATGATCAATATCAACAATTAATGTAAGTCAGCCCCGTCCCGAAGACGGAGTGAACATGCCATCCCACAAAGGTAAATGCGACAGATCATCCACCATTCAACAAAGCCGCCGCGAGAAGGGCGATGGAAAAACCCAGCAGCGCCTGCATAGCATTTCTGCAAGGGTGAACAGTTTCGCCGCGACATTCCTCGAGTCTTCGAGGCGTCTCGCGCCCACGGGGAACCACGAGGAGACCTACTCATTTGCGTCTAATCCAAATGCACGCTCTGGAAGGATAGAGATTAGGATTAGGATTGGATATTGGCTTGCCCAATAATATTAAGGTGTACAATTTTTCTTCCGCCGTTTTCCTATAGATGGCTTTAACGGTAAGTGGTCGAAATAAATAGATCATAGACGTCATACAATAAACTTGGGAATCTGTCAACATAACTCCATAGAAACATTAGTCGATTTGTGTCTGCATCATAAAGTTATTCTCGATTGAAAATATCAGTTTACAAGCCAAATTCTCATCATTTGCGGGAGGTTTTAATTTTTTGCTTCAATATGAAGAAATCTGCGGTTGAGGCTCATCGAATGCTCTCAAATACTTATGGTGAGGCCGCTATTAGTGAAAGAACGTGTCGTGAGTGGTTTCAACGCTTCAAGAACGGTGATTTTGATGTCCAAGGTCATGCTCTCTATTTGGTGGGACCAGCTCAGCGTAGTGTATTATGAACTGTTAAAACCGACTGAAACAATCACAGGCGATCGGTATCGAACGCAATTGATCCGTTTGAGCCGAGCATTGAAAGACAAACGGCCGCAATACAACAAGAGACACGATAAAGTGATTTTGCCGCATGACAATGCTCGACCCCATGTTGCGAAAGTGGTCAAGACATACTTGGAAACGTTGAAATGGGAAGTCCTACCCCACCCGCCGTATTCTCCAGACGTTGCTCCCTCTGACTATCACTTGTTTCGATCAATGGCACACGGCCTGGCTGACCAGCACTTCCGGTCTTATGAAGAAA
>NW_012130131.1:494922-496632 GCF_000143395.1 Atta cephalotes
TTCGTACGCTACCCGAAAGATGGGAGAAAGTAGTGGCCAGCGATGGACAATACTTTGAATCATAAATGTATAACCAGTTTTTTACAATAAAGTCTCGAATTTCGGAAAAAAACCGGCGGAAGCAAAGTTATACACTTAATACTGAGACAATCAAGTAGTTAAATTGGCTCCTGCCTTATCGAAGCAAGTCAGCTCTATGTGGGGCGTCGACAAACTCAAACTTGTAACAGTAGGTCATGAGTCAATCGAAGGCGTCTGACCAACCGACGAAATTAATGTCAATAGCGGACACTGTCTTTTGATAATAATGAATAGAACTGATATTTTTAATGTTATTAGTTAATAATTCTTCGCTTTTGACAACAACCAGCAACACTTCGAATCAATTCTACTCCTTTTGCAAGAAGAAAAGATATGAAGATTTCTCCTATTTATCAAAAAAGGCGTTGCAAATATGTATAGGAAGGCAACGGGAAATAGCACGTGCAAATCAGAAAAACAGTACCCGAGTGGAATCTATTTTCTTATAAGTATCATTCAATTCTAACTTCAAGATATTCGCAACACATTGATGTCTAATATATTCAAATTTTTTAACTGAACTGTTCCCAAAAAATTCCAATTTAAATCTATATAGCCGATGCAAAAGAGATGGGATAGTATTGTTTGTGATACAGTACCTTGTTCGTAACGGAGCATCGGTTATAAAATAGCCAGGATTTCAACTGGGACAACGTCCAATACTGGACGAGGAGCCTCACTGCAAGAAGAGATTGATTTCAGAGATAATATTCATCCGGACACAGACGCACGGACTCAACTTGCAAACGGATATGGAGGGGCTTCCCAAGGATTATCTCTCGATTATCAACAAGATATAAAGGCTAGAGTTATTGTCACGTCTAGTCAGTCAGAGTCATAATGAATCTTTCTGGCGTGATTTTTTATTACCTTTCAACTTTCATTTTCATGAAATTGATTAGTGTTCTACAATAATATTAAATTTTTCCATTTGTAATCCTTGAATAATACTAGCTAAAATTAAAAGTCACTGTGTCTGATACTGGCCAAAATATCAAGAACTGGTTTTTGAATAATTCATAATAATGTTTGTGATATAGTTTGTGACTTATGATCAGGATGAACATCCTTATTTTCGGGATAATTATTATAATTATATAATTTTAAAGTTTTTTGATAAATTAGTTTTTCATATTCTCTATTCCATCATTTCCTTATTTTCAGTTATTCAATTATAATTTCATTTTTCTTTTTTCTTTTTCTTTCACTTTTTTTGGGGTTTAATTCTAATATTTAATTCTCGAGGTAGGAGAGTTCCTCATGACAGTAGGATAATTTTTATTTATTTATGTTACAATAGTTTGTATTATCTCTTGAGGAGGGCTTAAAAGTGAGTCGAAACATGTAAGCGCGTTTTAGTGAATAAAGAAGTTTCACACTTCATAGATATATTATTTGCGCGACGTCTTCTGTGTTTGATTCCTACTGCCTATATCCTTTCCAGTTCTTCAATTTTTTTAAACGAAACATTCTATTTTTTTTCTTTCATAATCTAATAGCTGATGTTAAGAGCTTTTCACTATAAAAACACTATAATAAAGTTATTTTCCATTAACTTTTCCATAACTTTTTTCCATAACTATTAGGTGTACAACTTTGCTTCCGCCGAAATTTTTTTCCGAAATTCGA
>NW_012130131.1:499244-507728 GCF_000143395.1 Atta cephalotes
AAAACCTTCTCTCTTCCACCGCTATGCCGGTCTTCGACGTCAAAATCACAGTTCTTGAAGCGTTGAAACCACTCACGACACGTTCTTTCACTAATAGCGGCCTCACCATAAGTATTTGAGAGCAGCATTCGATGAGCCTCAGCCGCAGATTTCTTCATATTGAAGCAAAAAATTAAAACCTCCCGCAAATGACGAGAATTTGGCTTGTAAACTGACATTTTCAATCGAGAATAACTTTATGATGCAGACACAAATCGACTAATGTTTCTATGGGGTTATGTTGACAGATGCCCAAGTTTATTATATGACGTCTATGATCTATTTATTTCGACCACCACTTACCGTTAAAGCCATCTATAGGAAAACGGCGGAAGCAATGTTGTACACCTAATAGATAGTACCTATGAAAATATTCAATGATTCTATTGTTTTCATTAAAAATATAAGTATTTACCCCTGAAGTCTGGAATAAAATAACAATGTCAATAAAATAACAAATAAAATAAAATAAAAATGAATTTGACGTTATAATACAATTCAATAGCGGAGGTAAGAATTTTAGTGATATCGGACTTTCAGTGGTCAATAGAATAGTATAAATCAATCAAGGATTCTTTTTTTGAAAATATTCCGTATACATGATATAATATTAGGTGTACAACTTTGCTTCCGCCGTTTTCCTATAGATGGCTTTAGCGGTAAGTGATCGAAATAAATAGATCATAGACGTCATACAATAAACTTGGGCATCTGTCAACATAACCCCAAAAAACATTAGTCGATTTGTTGTGTCTGCATCATAAAGTTATTCTCGATTGAAAATGTCAGTTTACGAGCCAAATTCTCGTCATTTGCGGGAGGTTTTAATTTTTTGCTTCAATATGAAGAAATCTGCGGCTGAGGCTCATCGAATGCTCTCAAATACTTATGGTGAGGCCGCTATTAGTGAAAGAACGTGTCGTGAGTGGTTTCAACACTTCAAGAACGGTGATTTTGACGTCCAAGGTCATGCTCTGTATTTGGTGGGATCAGCTCGGCGTAATGTATTATGAACTGTTAAAACCGACTGAAACACAGGCGATCGGTATCGAACGCAATGATCCGTTTGAGCATTGAAAGACAAACGGCCGCAATACAACGAGAGCCACGATAAAGTAATTTTGCAGCATGACAATGCTCGACCCCATGTTGCGAAAATGGTCAAAACATTGGAAACGTTGAAATGGGAAGTCCTACCCCACCCGCCGTATTCTTCAGACATTGTTCCCTCTGACTATCACTTGTTTCGATCAATGGCACACGGCCTGGCTGACCAGCACGGTCTTATGAAGAAGTAAAAAATTGGATCGATTCGTGGATAGTCTCAAAAGACGATCAGTTTTTTCGACACGGGATTCGTACGCTACCCGAAAGATGGGAGAAAGTAGTGGATAGCGATGGACAATACTTTGAATCATAAATGTATAACCAGTTTTTTACAATAAAGCCTCGAATTTTGGAAAAAAACGGCGGAAACAAAGTTGTACACCTAATAGTCAGTCAATAATAGCTAGTAGATAATATCCTAGATAGCACAAGTGATCGTTATAAGTTCAAAAGAGAGGCATCTTTTTCAATTCTTTATGAGCGTAATCTGTTCGAAATGAACTAAAAAAAGAATTTATCTATAAAAAAAAAGATTCTATAGAAGTTCTATATCTTTTAACTAACTGTGAAAATGCTTACACGGAATGAATGAAATCCGGATTTGATTCTCAATCATCAACGTAATATTTTTCGTAATAAAATTATTAGCAAGTTTTCAGATGATTATTAACGTTGTATGGTCAACGGGATAGACATCCTATATAAAATATTGAAAGGGGAATGAAGAGTGATGGTGGAAAAGACTTCAGAATTATTTTACGCCTTTCCCTGCTTACATAATACTTTCCACGCAAAGCGAGATTCACACTACTTCTCTTCTACCTAAAAGCTCACGACTTTCTAGGTAAGAAGATGTAATATACGTAGATCTCGCTTCACGTAGAAAACCGTGCGTTCCTAGACAGGAGGAGAAGTGTAGTGTAAACTTTGCTTTGAATCCTTCGCGTAGAAAGTCGTGCGCTCCAAAGCTGAAGAGGAAGTGGGTGGACCTCTTCGCCTGAAAAATCGTGCGTCCCTAAGTAGGGAGGGAGGGAGGGAGGAAGATGGAGCGGCTCCAAAGACATAGAGAATAGACCGCACGATCCTATCTAAGTAGCATGATCGATAAAAATGAGAGAGAGGAAAGACCGTGGAAGACAACCAATCTTTATTTCTTTCCAACGATGTAACGAGAGAGAAAATGAGAGAGAGATTGGCTGTCTTCCCTCTCTCTTATTTTTGTCGATCATGCTACTTAAAATCGCGTAGTCTATTCTCTATGTCTTTGGGTGGACCTTGCTTTTCGCAATGAAAGTCGATCACTCGTAATCGGTACGCGCCATACTTCCTCCCCTGCCTAAAATCATCCAACTTTTTATGTAAAGCAGAGAAGTAATTATTAACTTTGATTATTAATAATTTCTTAATGAATAACGAGCAATGAAACCTGTTGGAGATCAGAATGACCTTGACAACATAGATAGTCAAGATTAAAGTGATCAGAGCTAACTCTCTTAAAGTGAATGATTACTATCTTCATAACTATTTTCTTGACAACTCCGTGTGAGAATAATTTCAAACTAAATGTTAGCGGAGAGACTTTAATCTTATCTATATTGATAGAACGAATTTACTCGAAAGATATAAATTTATTATAAATTTAGTTGATACAGTTTAAATAAATCGTTGTCGTATTACAAAATTGGCACTCGAACAAAAAAAAGAATAAATAATGTATAACGGTCAAAGAGAAAACGAATATTAAAATTAATAGTTTAAATTTATGTCGACTAGCAACAGGAAATTGCGAGAGACAAAATAGAGAATTGCGAGGTGAGTGACAAGATTCCAAGAATAGAGTTAAAGAGCATAGTACGAAAAAGAAACAATATAAATATGACATCGAGTAGCGACAGGATAACACTAACAATGGAAATACTGTGAAAGGGTACAGGCGAAGGGGTATAAGCTTTAAATGCCTAAATACCGCAGTTATCACAAGTATGTAAACAAGTATATCAAGTCAAATGTATATCTTATGATAAAAGATAATTTTGGAACAGAATTGATAAATGAGGCGAAACTGCCACTATCGAAATGAAATAGAGAATAATCCGCAAGGATTTGAATAAATTAATTTAAAGATTATTGTAAAATAAAGAATATACCTAAACAAATAATAATGCAAGTATGTGACTTATCTCACAACAGTCAACGTGTCAATTTTTGAGAAGATATTATTTTGCGATCCAATATTCCAACTGTTGCGGGAAATATTGCTGAAGAAGACTCGTGAATTGAAACAAGATTATATATATTTACGTAATATTAAGAAGACACGCTAATTAATAATAGCGCTTTTAATTGATGCCTATTGCTTGTACTTAATTATTATATATTATATATTTTATATTATTTTTCTAAATTATTAGTAGTATTATTATTATATATTATTATTAAATAGTATTATTAAATATTATCGATTGGAACAGTATTACAAGATAAGGCTAAATTATCTCGAGGCAAATATAAGCAAAACATTCAATTGAAGAATTTGAAGATAGGTTTAGAGCGAAATTTTTTTCTATTGAATAACAAATAGAATTACGAACAAAAAATATTTTTTTAAGATAAAATTAAATTAAAAAATATATCAATATTTTTTAAGATAAAAATTGGAAGCAACATACATAATGAGAAATATAAAATGGAGGAATAAAATTAATTGGATATAATTCATATAATCCATAAACATGAGAAAAATATTACCAGAGTAGAGTCTCTCATTTGGCCCATGGGGCAATAAGAGTGGAATACCAAAATTATAGAGTACCTTCTCTATAGAACAAGTCTATGAATCATTGCTTGCGCGAACACAATTGCGCATGCTAACTTAAGTGCACTACAGTGTACATAATCTTAACAGAACAAGTCATGTACATATGTATCACATATTATGTATCACAAAAGAATACATTACACAAATAGTTATACATAATCTGTCTATGAAATTACATTGCATATATTGTGAGAACCTAGTACAATTAGATGCAAATGTGAGCAACATAGCCTACCATAACATGGAAGGGGCATGACATTTAATGTTTGTAAAATGTATTCAATATTTCGTTGGTTTTTCAATATTTCTAAGGCTAATTCTACAATACAATGAGTCGGAAATCTTAATATCTGATTAGTCTTAACTATCAGTCTATCCTAATAAAATAGATTAAGACTACATATACTAAAATCGAAAAAAAAGGTAAAAATTTCTAATTTTTTTTTATTTTACTATAAAGTCCACTGCAACACCTTTTAATAATCTTGCGTCTACTTTAATCCTGTAGAAGGATTTTTAATTCCGTTTAATCAATTCGGAGATTTTTATACGACTATATTATATATTATAATATCAAATAATTTGATCACTTCAGCATCCCCTTAAGCCTAACTCTAAGTTAACAACATAATGAAAAACCGCGGGTTTAACCGCGACTTAAGGGGTTCCTATTCTGTAACTTTTAATGATTGCAATGATATCGTTACATTATTGCGCAGGTTTTGTATACCGCAAAATAGTTGCGCAACGATAATTTAATGATATTGTTAGAGTCATTAAGAATACAGAATAGGTCCCTTAGGTCGCAAATAGATACTCCACACATTGCATAGAGTCACAAATATTTATCATTGCGTTGCTGTCACCAGAAATTTAACTATTAGTCACGTGACGACATATCTATTACGTTTCGAGAAGTCGCTGCGATCAGTAACATGTGATCAGTTAGCACGTTATAAGAACGTATTTGTCACGTATAGTGCAGGCAGGGAATAAAGCAAGGACCGAAAATAACAATTTTTTCCAGATTTCCGATTGAAAAAAACATTGACTAAATGTTATCGTTAAACATCGACTAAATATTTAATCAAACATTGACTAAATATTTCTATTTTAAATACACCAATATTATCCTTGAAAGCTGCACTATACAATCCTGATTGATTAGAATCTTTATTTTTTTCAAAAAAGGATATTCATAACGATTATAGGTAATTTTTTGTTTCAAGTCGACGATAATCGGATGATTTTTAAATATCGATTAGCTCATAATGATTATCATCTGATTTGATCGATATCAGATAATTTACCGATAACGATTATTAGATGGCACTTATCATGTCGATTCTATATGCATGTCTGATAACGATTGTATTTGTATTCTTATAAAGTCTACACAGAGTGCACGTGCGGAATAAATTTTTGATTATTTGGTGATTTTGCTTGAATTTTGTTAATAGAGATTTCAAGTTCATTAATTTAAACTATTGTGTAATACAGTTGTGAAATGGATTGCAAAAGGAATATATTTATAAGAGATTTTTTCGTCAGTAACAAAGCTAAGTGCAAGAACTGTGGTGGTAGTTACAATGCTCAATCGATCACGAACCTTAAAAGACACCTTGCAAAGGAACATAGTGAAATGTATAAGCAAATTGAAAAACAAAACAGAAAAGAGGCCAGTGCAGAATGCAGTAGCCAAAAAAAGAAAAACTGATGTTGTAAAAGTTCAGTTTGAGGTTTACGAAGACTTTTATTAAAAATTGCATCAATTTCATTACAAAGCAAAATCTGCCTTTTTTTTTCTTCGATTCTGAAGAATTTAAATATTTTATGGAAGCAACATTCAAATCTCTGGACAAAAATCCAATTATATCGCGCAATATAATGGATTATGTTACCGAAAAATATAACTAAAGCAGGAACTTATTCAGAAAATATGCAATCGCATGTTATGCATAAAAATTGATACAGCAACACGATTCAACTGCTCTGTGTTAGGTATAAATGTTCAAGTGCTAGAAGAAAATGAAGTAAAAATCTTGGCGGTGATCGAGATCAAAGCTTGTCACATTAGGGAAAATTTCAAAGAAGTGGAACAGGTTCTGAATGGCTTTTTTGTAAAGAAGAGAAAATTTATTCGATTACTACTGATAACGGACGGAATATGTTAAAATGCGTGGACCAATTATCAGTGGAAGCAGAGACAGATTGGGAAGATCAGTTGCAAGCTGAAGATTGATACGACATTCTCTTAAAGTCCATCTCGTTCGATAGAATCACATCAATTAAATGTGCGGCTCACACTCTGCAGTTAGCAGTTAATGACTTTTTAAAGGAAAGCGAGAGAGCAACAATAGTCGACCAAGCACGAAATGTTGTCAAAGTTCTTAAGATTATAACACTTGGATTAATAAAGTTTCCTTATTCTTTTTATATTCAACATTTAATAATTATTTTAACTTTCCCTTGTGCCATATGTATCATGCTATAGATATCAATTAGAGCAAAACAGCTTATGGAAGCCGCCAATTGATGTTATCACGAAATGGGGATCTACATATACTATGTTGAAAGGAAACTCCTGGAACTGCGAGATTTCTGAACAAATAACTGGAGGACAATCGGTTCGTCTAAAGAACTGAAGGAAGAGAACTGGAATGTAATTGCTATAGTAAATATTCTAGTGTCCTTACAACTGAACTGACTTTAAATTTAAAAAAGTCAATTGCTGTTAGATGATTTTTATAAGCACTGGTTAGAACTTATCTATCTAGATGGAAGACCTGAACAGCGACTTGAACAAAAAATTTTCATTTTTTACTATAAGAGAGAAAGGGCTACTTGAACATGACACCATGTACGCTGCACTATTCCTTGATCCCAGATTTCGGCGATTGATTTCGGTTAAAAAGCTTGCCAAAGCTTCACAGCATTTAAAGAAATTGGTGGTTAAAATGACACAGGTATAATTTAATCTATCAGTTATCCATTCGTGTTTGAAAATTTCGTGTCTTTAAAGGGAGATATTACTACGTCTGTATCGGTCATGGGGACACAGGAAGAATCAAATGACAGAAGAATAAATATTTAATATAGATGAAAGCTCCATGCAAAGCACATCGTCGATATTTCGCATCTGTATCATGAAACTCACTGCGTCTTCTTCATTAGAAGATGACGATGAAGAATTTGATATAAATGTTCGGCAGGTTTATGAAGAAATTAATGGATATCGTCCGAAGAGATTAGATGTGGAAGAGGATTTGCTCAAGTCTGGGAATCCAAAAAATATCAGCATTCTTGACTATACAAACTGGCTCGCTTCGTTCATGGCATTCCCACTACGCAAGTAAGCATTGAAAGATCATTTTCAGCATTAAAACTAATTCTTGATGATTTACGTTACAACAAAGTGAGCATCTCGAAAAGTTAATGTTTGTTAAGCTAAATCAATGATAAAACAAAATTGTTACAAAGTTCAAGAAAAATAAAAGACAATTGTAATATTTTTGAACATATTCACTTTTTCATAAAACTTACACAAAAGAAAACGACACAAATACGTTAAATGTTAGTTTCAAGAATCGTCTGTAAAAATTCGTAGATATAATAAAAGTTCAAAGCGTTCTACTTATGGAAAGCCCTCAACGTTTTCCAAAGCAGTTCAGTAGACGCCGCAGACGCCACTGACTCCCATTGTCCACATCCAATATTGACAACACAATAATTGACAATGACAAATGACAGTCACGAATTACCCCAGTGCCCCAAAAGTTTTAACTCAGTTTCGAAACAAATGCAAGTGTTATCAGACATACATATAGGATCAATATGATAAGCACCACCTATAATAATCGTTATCGGTGACTGATATCGATCAAATCAGCTCAAAATTGTTATGAGGTAATCGGTATTTAAAAATCATTCGATAATTGTTATCGTCAACTTACAAACAAAAATTACCTAATAATCATTATAGGAAGGAACGAGAAAACACAGAGATCAACAAATAATTATTGTATAATTTATTGCATATATATCATAACGATTACAGTCCTTGAAATAAAGAGTCAAGGAGGAAAGAACAGAATATTTCAAATGCCTAATATTAACATATCGCCGTCAGGATATGAAAAAAAAAGAGAGAAAGAAGGAATTCAATACAATTCAGATAAGTTGAAGAAAGAAGATTAGCACATGGCCTTTAATAAAATACATTCAATACAGGAATTAAACTATAATATTGAAAAAGGGAAGAACAAGAGACAAAATTGTGAAGATATGGAAGAAAAAAACAATTTTAAGAATTTTTATTTTAGACCGCATGTAAGAACACAATCAACATTAGAAATTAAATGTCTATAACGATCGAAGCTTTTTAAATGCAATCTTTAAATGGTTAAATAATTAAATCTTGAATTACTATATATATGTACGTGCATAATTACTGTGTGTGTGTGTGTGTGTGTGTGTGTGTGTGTGTGTGTGTGTGTGTGTGTGTGTGTGTGTGTGTGTGT
>NW_012130131.1:508551-509993 GCF_000143395.1 Atta cephalotes
GTGTGTGTGTGTGTGTGTGTGTGTGTGTGTGTGTGTGTGTGTGTGTGTGTGTGTGTGTGTGTGTGTGTGTGTGTGTGTGTGTGTGTGTGTGTGTGTGTGTGTGTGTGTGTGTGTGTGTTCTTTTGCTTCAATTAATAATTTTATTAATATAATTTATTTAAAATACATATATAATATTAAAATATTATAAAATATAAACATGAATATAATTTAAATATTCTTTTATAAAAAATAAAGCAAAACTCCACTTAAAACTCATAATTTTTTAACTCAGGCGAAGCAAAAAACAGATTTACATTAAAATGGTGCCTGCTGCTCGTCAGATGGAAAACGTCGGCAAGATAGCGATGATACTTTTAATATTAACCGAATAGAATTCAAGTTTAGATGATAAAAAGAATTTATTTAAAATTTTTTTTAAATAAAAAATTTCACCATTATCACATCACTGTTCAAATTCTTGATAACTTTTTCTATTCTGTAAGTAGACTTGATCTTTTTTCCCAAGAAATGCTACCTCTCTCTGTTTCGAATCATGATGTTTGAAACATAAATTTTCTAAACAATATAACATATTATAGGCCCGTATATGTGATAATACAGATAGACTATAGAAATGAAAGTTTTAAACGGTCTAACTGAAACTTCAATGTTTGTATGATTCTTGTGTGAATTTATATACTATGTATACATAATATATAATTTATATACTATGTAGTCCCCAAAAACGCGCGTCGAAATGATTTTTTGGTCTTGAAAATGCTAACTCTACTAAACTATCGCAGTAATATCATGAATTAAATTGGCTAGCAATTTAACAAATTTTTTATGCTTATTCGCATCTTCGAAACGATCTTAATAATGTTGAATAACATATTAAAATCTGTAAATAATTAATTCTTATTGCGAAAAATATTACCTCGGTCGGGAGTCCGGATTTCTTGCATTCCATGCGAGCGTTCTAAGCCTTTAAACTACCGAGCCCTTAGTAATTCTTCACAATAATATTCTTCACAATAATTGGCATATGAAGGAATAATGTCTCTTTAGGAGACATAAATAAACAATATAACATATTATAAGACCCGTATATATGATAACACAAACTATAAAAATCTTAAACAGCCTAGCTGAATCTTAAATATTTGTATGATTCTTGTATGAATTTATATACTACGTATGTATGTAGTCTCCAGAATGCATGCCGAAATTTTTTAGTTGTCGGTCAAACACCATGGTTAATGTTGAGTATTGTAAATTTCAAGCCTTGTAACTCGAAAAATATTCGAAAAATATTACTTAATAAAAAAATAGTTTATTATATTAGGTGTATAACTTTGCTTCCGCCGTTTTTTTCCGAAATTCGAGACTTTATTGTAAAAAACTGATTATACATTTATGATTCAAAGTATTGTCCATCGCTGGCCACTACTTTCTCCCAG